>NC_057798.1:442911760-442933187 GCF_018294505.1 Triticum aestivum
GGAGTCCCGTTTTGCAGTACGCCACACCCCTCTTGATGAACCGGACCCCTGTTTCGACCGTAGCGCTCCAACACAAGTCCGTTTTGTCCGTTTTGCAGTACGCCACACCCCTCTCGATCAACAGGACCCACGTTTCGACCGTAGGAGGTCCGTTCGTCCGTTTTGCGGTACGCCACACCCCTCCCGATCAACAGGACTCCCGTTTCGACCGTAGGAGGTCCGTTTCCTCTGTTTTGCGGTACGCCACACCCCTCCCGATCAATAGGACCCCGTTTCGAACGTAGGAGGTCTGTTTCCTCTGTTCTGCGGTACGCCAGGCCTCGTTTCCATCGCATGTTCCATCCAAGCCCTCCCGATGAACACGACGACGCATTCCGTTCCGACCCAGCCGGTTGGCTCCCACGCGTTCTGTTGCCTCCCGATGAACACGACGCATTTTGTTGCCTCCCCATGAACATGACGCATTCCGTTGCCTCCCCATGAACACGACGACGACGTTGTTTCTCCGTTCCGACCCAACCATGTACACGAGCCCTGGGCGTACGTATGCGCGAGTAGGCGTTCGAGACCTCGCCCGTATGTACGTACATGGCCGTATTTTCTTTCTTGCACCCTGGCCGCTGTACATACGTGTACATGCTACGTGCATGCCTCTACTACGACATGTACGCGCCTTTACTACCACACGTGCGCGCCTCTACATCGACCAATATATATTTACATACACGTTTGCGACCAGAATGACAATGCTACGTTCGCTTCGACCAGGTGGGCTCCGACTGTCAGGCACTTCCTTGCATGCGAAGATGTAGCTGGTGGGTCCCACAGTCAGGGGGGCGAATGGTTTTTTTTCCCGGTCACACTTCCTTGCGTGCGAAGATGTAGCTGGTGGGTTCCAGCAGTCAGGGGGTGAATCGTTTTTTTCGTATGCACTTCCTTGCGTGCGAAGATGTAGCTGGTGGGTCCCAGCAGACAGGGGGAAACTTTTTTTCGTGAAATATGGTGGCCCATCCGGTGGGTCCCCGCTGCCAAGTGGAGGAATAATTATTTTGCGCGTAATAAGGAGGCACTTCCTTGCTGCGGCCGTGGACCCAGTTGTCAGCCTCTCCACGTACAGTCCACGTCCGATGGAAGCCATTCCTTGACCATGTTGACCACGCCACGCCGAGAGCACCAGGGCGGTGGACGACAGCGTGGCCTAGGAAGGGGACAACACGGAGCGGGGGAAGACGCGGCAGTGGATGCCCACGCATAGAGGAGTATGAGGGTTCACTCATTCGGCTGCGGTGTGAGGTTGCCATCGCCGAAGAATAACAGGGGGTGTGGGTGCGTGAAGGGATGGCCTGGCCAGCGGTGGGAGTAGTAGGGGGTGGTGAGGCCTCCCCGGCATCACAGTCGGCCACGGGCGGCAGAAGCAGGCGGCACGACCGGCGCTGCTTTGGGCGACTGGAGCAAGAAGACCATAGGTTGAAGAAGCACTACGGCCGTTGGATGGACATCGTACGGTCACTGGAGCTAGAGTCATTCATATATTGACTAAAGTTGACAAAGGCCTCCGTCCCAGTCAACTTAGTAGGTCCACAAGTCATCCTCCCACCAAGGTGGGTCAAAGCTAGAAGGGGGTATTCATTTTTTGTGCGTAATAAGGAGGCACTTCCGGTGGGTCCGAGCTGACAGGGGGGGGGGGCGTTTTTTCGCGAAATACGGTGGCCCATCCTGTGGGTCCCAGCAGTCAGGGGGAAACATTTTTTTCGCGAAATACTGGTGGCCCGTCCGATGTGTCCCTGCTGTCAGGTGGAGGAATAATTATTTTCCGCGTAATAAGGAGGCACTTCCTTGCGGCTGCCGTGGACCCAGCTGTCAGCCTCTCCATGTACAGTACTCTTCCGATGGAAGTCGGTCGTTAACCACATTGACCACGCCGCACCGAGAGCACCAGAGCAGTGGACGACGGCGAGGCCTAGGAAGGGGACGACGCGGAGCCGGGGAAGACGTGGCAGTGGAAGCCCGCGTGGAGAGGAGTACGAGGGTTCACCGGTTCGGCTGCGGTGTGAGGCTGCCGTCGCCGCAGAATAACAAGGGGTGTGGGTGAGTAGAGGGATGCCCCGGCCAGCGGTGGGAGTAGTAGGGAGCGATGAGGCCTGCACGGCAGCACAGCCGGCCACGGGAGGCGGGAGCAGGCGGTCCCGCCAGCGTTGGTTTGGCGGCTAGAGCAAGAAGATCAGAGATTGAAGAAACATGACGGCCGTTGGATTGGCATCCAACGGTTACGTCTGCTAGAATCGTTTGTTTACGTATATAATAACTAAAAAAATCTTGCATACGCGTCAACTAAACAGGCCCACAAGTTAGACCACTCCCTCTTTTTTTTTAATAATTTGTATATAGCTCATGGCAACTTCTTATGCAATTTATTGCAGTCTTTTTTTTGGTTGGCCAGGGCCAATTTCGCATATTTCTGTGGGTTCCAAACTATTTTTAATACCGAAATGTCGAGCCAGATTTAGAGTACTTTGAAGATATATTTAAATTAGGTTAACGCCCAGTGAAATAGGAATCTAAAAATGTGAAAAAAAATCAGAAATTATAAAGTAATTGCCAATTTGCCATCTGTTTTTATATTTACATCCCATTTCATATTACTTTCAAGATTTGCACGCGTCTTGAAAGAGTTGCAGCCCATCAGGGCGTAGAAAAATAAGTAGGCCTGGATTGGGTATTCTTCAGAAAAAATAAACCGGGCTCATTTTCACAAAGAAACAATAGCTGGGCTGGTCACATGGTGAACATAAAATATAAGCCTGGGCTAGACGGGCCACAGCCCAGTTCAAACCATGCTCCGTCTCACCAATACCAAACACAAAAATACTGCTCGAGTAGCTACGTCCTAGGTGTCAGCTAATCTTGTGTTGTTCTCTTGTCTATTGACTATATACGCTCACAATGTCGTGGGTCCCAGATGTCAGGAAAGAACTAGGAGGAAGCATTTTATTTTTCCATACGCTGACGTGGTGGGCCCCTACTGGCATCCTCTCCATGTACTTCTGCTGATTCCTATTGTTTGTTGACCATGTTGACAATGCGAGAGGGCGGCGCCGCGGCGAGCGCACCAAAGCGCGCGGAGGACGTCGGCGTTAACAATTTAGGAGACGGTGGGGCGGTGATGCGTGCGCTGAGGCGCAGCCAGCCGTGGGAGGCGGAAGCAGGCGGCCCCACCGGCGCTGATTTGGTTTTGGTGGCTGGAGGAAGACAGGACCGAAGAAACACGACAGACTGTAAAAGCAGCAGGAGTACTTAACAACCTTAACTGAAACCAGCAGGGGCACTTAACATCCAAAGCTGAAAGCAGTATGAGTACTTATATAGGTTCAACCATACAAAGCACACCTCGAACAGTGCTACTTTGCCTACAGTTAACCAAGGGTGAGGCCGCCAAGCCCCAGGGCAAGGCCCAGGCGCCACCCCGCACATCCACAACCTTCTGAAAGCGGCTTCATCTCACAACGTGGTCAATAAATAGGATATTCGCTTTAGAGCCATGGAAAAGCATGAACATAATCTTCTGTCCTATTCCCCAAGATGGACGGGCCTTCATTATTTGAGACCACCCATGAATAAGTATCTTTTCAAAACCAAGGGGAATTGAGTAGGTCGGCATAAACATCATGTTGTGACCAAGCGCAAGTCTGACCCGACCATGGTCAGGCATCTGTATAGGAACAATAGAACTCGGTAGTTCCTGTTTCAAGAAGATCACAACTGTAAAACTGTGTATAAGCAATAGTTTATGAACAACATATATAACAGAAAACAACTCCTACCATAAGTTTCTCGACACAGTTGGACCTGTTCAACGAGTGCAGTAGTGGCACACATATCCCACGTGGCCTTCCACCATTGAAACGCCCCACAAGGACCTCAAGATGATCAATAAAGTGTAGGAACTTGTGGATGTCGATCCAGTCAACTTCAGTGCCATTAGTAACAGCTGAGTTATTATAGAGTAACAAACGAGCAGACTGCTTAACTCTGAAAAAACCTACACGTGCCACTAATTATAAGAAAATATTAGTTAGAAGTAGCATCTTCGTGAGAGATTCGTTGCTACTTCTAAAGTTAAATTGTGATTAGTTAGACAGAATAGGTGGATTAAGAAATAATCGAGGAAACAAGCAAGAACCAGATACAAAACTAACATGGATGAACAATTGGAACGACGTCGGGGTGGAAGATTGCAGTGAAGATGAGACCAGGTTCTGCTATTTCCATCAACATTCGTGCGCCAACTTTCAGTCCGTAACACTTGAGAAAGTTTATCCAAGTTCGGCCATAAAAAAAGCAGCGATCTTCTTGGTTCATGAACCCAACTCGGAAGTAATATCCATGGCTTGTCTTCACTGTGACCATTAAACTAGTGTATTCAGTTATGGCAAGGCCGAGCATCTTGAGTACATGTGTTCTGGCAGAGCAAATAATACACTGTAGGAAAAATAATATGAGAACACAACATGTTAAAAAAAAACCCACCCGCCCAGATAGAAAAGAGGATTCTAGGAACATACTGTGCGTGTTTCAAAATATTGTGTTAGGATGAGAAGGAACAAGTGTGGCGTCTCGCCGAGGGCGCAAAAATCTGTAGAGTACTCGCACTTTGGGCACTGCAAATGAAACACACTAGATTCAGTAGGAAGAAAAATGCATCAACGGCGGCGGCTGCCATCCTAGGATTACCTGCGACCAAGGGACTTGGATTTATCGGGGATGGATGAAGAATTTGTACCTGGTTCTCCATGAGAAAACCCTATGCAATCGCCGAGCGGGGGTTTTCTCTGAACAAGCAGACGCGGGAGAAGGGGATTCAGGCCCAATGAAATATTGCCGCTTCGTCCGTCCAGCTTACTGCTAAAGCTGGAAAGGGGGGCTGTGACTTGACGACTCATTAGGCATTACTGCGGCGCTACGACCGTGGTGTGTCTACTGTGAAGTTTTGCACTCTAATTTGTGCATATGGCACGTGGACCCCATTGCCGGTTGCCCCACATATCAGCGAAAGGAAGTAGAAAGACAGGAGTAACTAGTTACACATAAATATATATTTTGACAAAGAGATACTCCATTTGTAAAGAAATATACAAATCTTTTATATCACAGGCTCACCTTGCCGAGAAATATACTCCCTTTGCAACGCACGGGCATTATGGGGGTTCAGCATTTTTATGGGGGTTCAGCTGAGAATATAATACTCAGATAGGCTCACGGTTCTGGACTTTGGGCCGCAGGCCGACCATGCATGTTTGGGGGCCCATGTGTTCTACCTCACTGCTTTTCATATTGCAAGCGATCGGTACGGCGCTGGTTTTAGATGCTGTCACAAGGCGAATACACAAAATTGAATAAAGCACGACAGCTGTTGGAATGAAATCGAACGACAGTTCCTAACCAGCAATCAGAGTTGCAATTCTATCAACGATATACCATGTGAGAAATAATACTGTCGTACTACTTATACACACAGGACACTTGTTTCACCATGCCAGATTATTACATCAAAATCTCTCGGAGGATAGATCAGTTTCGGCAGTTGCGTGCTGCTACTGAAGAATTTCAAAGTTGATTTGGGCCAGCTCTCCTTGCCGAGAAAGTTCGATTTTGACATCATCCCCTACCGCAAGATATGATTTAGATTTGAACCTTGACCATCCTTTAGCATCAATCATCATGCGACCATCCTTTGTACTTATGGTATATTGAGCAGGTTCATTCACACCAAGGCTGCGCATGGTAAGAGAAACTTGGCCGCGGTCGCCCGGATTGTTGAACGACTCCCTCGTTGCTCTAGGAATTCTCTGTTTGCAAACAAGAAGACATACCCAAACAGTTAGATCAACACAGTGAATCATGTGAAACAACATGGAAAGAAAAAAGAATGAAGCACTTGGGCGGCCAATGCTTACCAAGAAGGTGGACATGCCAGTTTTTGTAAGGACTTTGGTATATGAAGTGTGAACTGCAGCCCAGTCTGTTGCCAGTGCAACTGCACGGGCCGGAGCAGATACAAGTGCAAGTGTTGGTGCAGCTGCCGAAGCCGCTGCTTCTGCCAGAGATGGTGCTCCTTGTAGAGCTGGTGCTGGTGTCGGAGCAGGTGCCGGTGTCGATGCCTGATCCTCCGGCAGATCAGACTAATCCGCTGACGCGGTTGATGCCCAATCCTCAGCTGGATCAGACCGAGCTGATGCCGCTGTCAGTGCTAGAGCAACTGCCGGTGCTCGATCTGTGCGAGACAGCGGCGATCATGTCTGGTCTGCTATGATCAGCTTTCTAACTTGACTAGGATCCGTGACCGTGATCCAGTTTTTTTCTTCATTTCTTTTAAATGCGAGAAGGACTAATTGTGGTGTTTTTGTTAAACCAAACTGCAGTTCATCATAGGGATTCAGGTTGTAGTAAGATAACAGACTGATCCAATTTTTTCCAGTAATATAAGTGATGGACAGTGCCTTCGTTACTGACACGACATAAGAAGTGAAACCTGCAAAAATAGCCATCGTAGAGCAAACCAAACGGTTTATTCTGTGATGAATGTCACATGGAAAAACCTGCATCGTAAAATTGCAGGAAAAGAAAGAAAACATGACATTAAATCAATAAGATTTAGTCAGCAAATCAATAAGATTTACTTGATGTGACACCAGTGAATCCTTACCAGGAAATCACTATGTTGGAGTACTAAAGAGAAGATTGATCGTCCAACTACGCATGGCATGCAGGGGCCCCACCTACTCCCACAAGCAGGACAGTTCAAAGGTCGTGACAAATCGTATGGACCAAACATCCATGGGACTGGAAATCTTGGTGGGTGCGATAAACCCTGCAATGCATACAGATATTGGATTGTAACCATAATTGATAAACCGTCCTCACAAAAAATATGATCTGGATACTTCAAAATATACAGACTGAATTGAGTGGATAGACATTAACATAGACCGTTCTCAGGACTGAGCACACACCAAAAGCAGCAGTACTAATAAACAATACAGGGTTCACAAACACAAATCAAGTACTGAACAATAGTACTTACTACAGACAAGCAAAGTTGCACTAACTAAACTCTGTAGACTATTTCTTGCCACCGACCTACGGGATGAACCCCGCATAACTGACTAGGCCATGGACTTCGTGTGAGATGTCTACATGCACCATCACCATCTTGTCAACCTTGGAGAACCTAACAGAGTGGTCTTTCCACTCATAAACATGATGATGAAGACAGGCCGCATCAGATTTGTTGGGAAGCTTTACAAGAACCACACCCTTCATAATCAAAGGCACAATCAGGAAATTGTTGTGGTCAAGTACAACCTCGAGAACACGCCTGACAACAATGCTACAGGAAAACACTAGTTCAAAAAAACGTGACGACAAGGACACAACAGCTGGATAGTTCAACAGTAGAACTCATCATCAGGTCTTCCAGTTCACACGGCATGACTTTGAGAACATCATCTCCACCGTGGACCTGGTTCCAATTCAAACAGAAACCATATTTTATTACTACCTCCGTTCAGAAATATAAGATGATTTTCGATATTATACTCCATATATGACTACATATACGCACAGAAATGAGTGAACAAATACACTAGAACATGTCTTCAAAGGCATGAGAGCAGAGGGATTACATGCAATATCCATAACACAAGTTACTGAGGCAAATATACCCTCTTAAAAGGTAGCATTGATGTTCATAAAGTACTCCCTCCGTCCCAAAATTCTTGTCTTAGATTTGTCTAGATACGGATGTATCAAGTCACATTTTAGTATTAGATACATCCGTATCTAGACAAATCTAAGACAAGAAATTTGGGACAGAGGGAGTAGTTGAAAGTAATCTATAAGAAATCAGTGTCAACCTCTCGCATGTTTTGGTCAAAAGAGGAATTTAGAACCGTCATTTGGCACACTAAAATCACATGCAAGATCACCCAGAAAGTTGTCCTACCAGTACTAGTACTGCGTGTTAGATGAAAAAACACGATCAAGATTGAGAAAAAGATCGTCAACAAGAGACATTACCTAGACTTGCTTAATGAGGGATCCCGGAGAGGGGGGCTTGGACAGGGCGATGGCTTTGAGCTTGTCTGTGGTAGTCTCGGTGGTGTGCTTGCGCTTCTTTGTACCATGAGCCTCGACGGTTTTGGCCAGAGCCGTAGACATCACGTCGGCCGGTGCTCCGGCGTCCATCTAAGAGAGGAAGCTGAGAGAGAAGAGTGAAAGGAGGAACGAGATGAGGGAGAAGCGAAGCGAGTGGGGGTTTTCTTCAAGAGAGGAAGCTGAGAGAGAAGAGTGAAATGATGGTTGCTTTGTCCGTCCAACTTACTGCTGGAAAGGAGGGGGTTTTATGATTTGATGGATCATTGGGCATTACTGCGGTGGTTCGGCCGGGGTAGTCTACCGTCACTCTACTACGGAGTAATTTAGTGCATGGCTGGTGGACCCAGGTGCTGGCTGTCCCACACGTCGGCGAAAGTGAGTAATTTAGTGCATGGCTGGAGGAGGATCCGCATGCTAGAGCGTGTCTATTGTTCTTTTGAAAAAAATGATTACAGCAAGCGTTTACACTCTTACGACGGAGGAGTGCGAAATATGGCAGCCACTTGAACATACACAGTGCTCCTACTACTAGGCATGTGCAGTGGTTCATACTACGTCAGTACTACACAATCTTGTTGCTAGTGTAGTATGATATGATGATAACAAATGATGTTGTGCGCATGTCAACTACTCCTATATGTAACATAGTACCGCTTTTTCAACTGTCCGGTCAAGAATGAACGGTGAGATCAATGTTAACAGAACTAGGTCCACAACGCACGGAGAGTATGGTGCTACAGTACTCCACGAAACATGAACCATATGAAGCACAAATAGTGTTAGGCAGGGTGTATGAAGGGTGCACGGGATGGGAGCAAAAGTTCCCTTCTCGACCCACTTTTGGGCGTTTGGCGGAGTGCATGAAGGGTGCATGAGTCCACACTAGTAGGTTGACAAAAATACACGAAGAGGAAACAACTATATTGAGATGAGAATGCAACCAAACACACCCACACGCTTTGTGCTACAGTGACTAATCTGCACCGTCTGAGTTTGATCCAACGGTCATGTTGCGCCGAGATATGGACATGCCCATGCAGAGGGCGCCTAAACACCACCGAAGTCCCTCTGCTTCTCCAGCCGCACGATGTTGGTGATGCAGGGTGCAACCGCCCGCAGAGCCCGCTCCCGGTTGACGGGAGCCAGCTCGTCAAAGACGGTGTCCAATGGCATGAATGGATTCCGGTGACGGGACCCTAAAAGGATTCGCCCGACAACGGTGACGGCAGCCCGCAACCCCTCCTTGTCCAGCTCAACCCCCACCATCGCGCGGAGACGGCTCAGCTCCTTAGAGATAGAGGTGAAGAAGGAGACCAGGTCAGGAAGCCGCAGCTCGTTGAAGTCGACTTGGTGGTCGAACGGGTTTAGCCCGACAGTCGGCATCGTCGCGCTGGCACGACGGTAGGCATCACGCATCCGCACCACGTGCGTGGCAGCTTGGTTCACCAAGTGGTTGAGGCGATCCTGGACCTCGTCACGATCGGCCCGCTTGCGCTCCAGCCGGCTCCCCTGACGGCCTATCGTATCTCCCGCTTTCTGTAGCAACGCCGCCGACGCCTCGAGCATCTTTGTGGTGGACACCTGCCACTTTTGAAGCTCCGTGAACTCCCGCACATAACGGAGGAGCATGGCACTCCTCTCCTCCCTGAGCTCATGGAGCTCCATGTCCTTGGCCCTGAGCTCCGCATCCTTGGCATGGAGGTCCTGTGTCAGGCGCCTCACCTCGGACTCCGTGATCTACTGCGCCGCCATGGCACAAGGTAGAAGCAATGGGGAGAGGAAGCAAAGGGGGCGAAACGGCTGAAAGGCAATGCAATCTACGGGAAGGCGGAGGGAGCGGGGAATCTTTTGGTTTTCACCACGGTAAAACACCAGTCGACGACTTCTCACATCAGGGAGCAGTGGGTTTTTACAGGCGGAGTCATCGTGACTAATTGCTGCTGCGCCAACTCCCGTTAATAAAAAAATTAAAAATCCTGCCGTGCCAGCTCCCGTCAATCAAAAAATTAAAAATCATGCCGCACCCAAACACCAGAGCAACGCCGTGGTGGATATTTAAATTTACATGTCGGCAAGTAGATAAAAAAAGGGGTGAAAAAACAAATGTGGCAGCGGCCTAGCTAATTGGTCGAACTAGCCCAACTAGCTAGCCACCGTGCTTCACTGATGTACTTGGCGGGAAAGGTGGTCTTTCGTGATTTGACGACTCATTTACTTTCTTCGGTGCTACGACCAAGGAGGACCCAGAAAACGCGCGGTAGGGCATCCCACGTCAGGAAGAATATATGCGTGCACCACCCGGGAGGACCCCGAAACCGTGCGGTAGGGTCTGCCACGTCTCAGCACGGAGGAAAAATGTGCGTGTAAAAATATAATGTATCAGACGTAGTACCTATGGTTCGACCTCGGGACCCAGCCAGTCGGTCCAAAACACCCCACTAGCCACATAGCCTCATCATGCAAACTGGCACGAAGGATAGATGTGGTTAGCTCTGTCTCGACCAGCCACAACGTCTCTTGTTCTAGGCGATTCTTCTATTTTCCAAGCTATTTTTTAGTTGTAATAACACCAAGGCAAGCTAGCGCCACTCTTCGTGTGTGCCCGTGCAAAGGTTAGATGATGGAGAGAAGAGAGATTGAGATCGCAGACCTGGGACCCACCAGTAAGTGAGACAACGGTCATGCACGTGTTGACGAGGCACTCCCTCTACTCTACTCAACGCAAGTACTGTATAAAATCAAGTTATGGGACAAAGCCAACAACCGTTCGTTTTTTCAGGCTATCGACTTACGCTTTGTAGTCCAGGTTTCCAGTTCGAATCTCATCTTTCAGACTTGTTAGTTTTAGGTCCAAATTTGATTAATGACAAGTGGGACCCCCGTGTGTTGTTTCCATATTTCAGTGTAGGATGGTTTTTTTGAACAAACACTTTGCGCGGTTAGACAAGTAACGACATGAGTTACACGTATTTTGCAAGTTTACGAACAAAAATGACAGCGGCATAGAATATCACATACACCCCACATCTTAGATACTATGGTGATACAAGTTTTTACACCATTGGAAGTGAGATCCAATGGCTTGGGAGTAGTCTTTGTAATTATGCGCAATTTCCAAACTCTCCAAAGGTTTTTTTGCAAATAAAACATTCAGGCCTCGTGTGTGCCGCTGCATCTTCGATCCAACGGTTCCCCGGTGCTCATATTAGGTGCTCCCCGTAGCTTAATTACCCGCTATGGTAATATGAGCATCTAGGTCGTATGATCAGTGATATGATGGTACATGCGTAGTACTTGTACTTTCTGCGCATTTCCCAAACTCTATCAGCCGTATATTGCAAAAACATTCAAACCTCCTACTGTGGGCCGTTAGATCTCAGTGAACTCGTATCATCATAGAATCTACGGTGCGGGAGCACCTCATACTCTCCCATGCAAGAAAACATAAGGTGCTATCGCAGCTTGGATGCTACGGTGATACGAGCTTGGAGGTCGTTTGATCTGAGAACCAATGGCATCTGAGCAGTCTTTGTGCTTGTAAGCAGTGGCCAAACTCTTTTGGGGCTTTTCTGCAAAAAAAAACCATTCGAACCATCGAGGAGGTGTTGGGTCACAAATCCAACGCCTCCGAAGAGCTTGTATCACCAAAGCATCTAAGGTGTGGTAGCACATGATATTCTTACATACAGGAGAATATGATGTCCTCCATCTTAGATGCTACGGTGATACGAGCTTCGAGGTCGTTGGATATGGGATCAAAGGGCATATAAGTAGTTTTTGTACAAATTGTGTGCAATTCTCAAACTCATCAAGGTTTCCTGCAAAAATATTAAGACACATCATGTGAGCTGCTATATCTCAGATCTACAAGCTCCAAGCAACTCGTATCGGCATATAGCATCTAAGGTATGGGGGCACATGATATTCTCCCGGGGAGGAGGTGTGGGGGGTGCACAACCAATCGGTGGTTGGGAGGGTGGGGAAAAATATAATCTTAACAACCCTAAACAGAGCTCCACAATTTTATCTAAGGTCGAGCGATTGACCCCCGACAATCATAGCTCCGCCTAAACACAACATTTGCATGTACTATAGTACTAGACTTAATATTCATGTTTCAGTTTCATGTTCATTTTAAATATTGAACTGAGGACCATGGATGTCTTATATTTTACTCCCTTCGTTCGTAAATATTAGTCTTTTTAGAGGCTTCAAATGGACTGGCACATACAGATGTATATAGACATATTTTAGAGTCTAGATTCACTCATTTTGCTCCATATGTAGTCACTTGTTGAACTCTCTAAAAGACTAATATTTAGGAATAGAAGGAGTATTTTTGAATTCGTCTCATACATGCATGGTTTGGAAAAATATATGCACTATACTTATTGGATTGTTGTTGTGTTCGTGCGTGTGTGTCTCTGTGTGTGTGTGTGTGTGTGTGTGTGGTCATATGCTTGATACATACAAAGTTTTCTCACCTCCATATTGTTCATCTTCTAAATTTGAATTTGCATTGGAAAACTTATTAGGGATACCATGAAATGTGAAATCCACGTTGAGATCACTATATCACAAACTCACTCTAATTCAACAACTCGTCATAAATCAATTACCACGTTGAGATTAGTATTTGCAAGGAAAATACGGGTATTGTAATACACATAGATTCGTTCGGAAATTTAAAAGGTTCCTTTCGTATTCTCGAATGGTAGGACCCAACGGCGTACCAGCCAGACCTTGGCTCGTGTTGATCCTAAAAAAACCCGGGGTTGTGTCCTTCGGTGGCGTGCGTGGTACGCACATTAGGCAACCCCAACCAGTCGAGCCTCAGCGTGTCAAGTCGAAATATCTGGCGGCCAGAATTCCATCCCTAGGAAATTCCCCTCATGTCCCCGGTCCATAATGACTACCGATGAACAACGGAGGGATGCTTTAGTAACTAGACAACGTTACCTATCGTGCCGAGCACGGTTCAATTCCCTCAGTCGCCGCTCGTCAAGGTCACCCGTCAACTGCATTGCCTACTACTACTACTACTACACCACCGGGATGAGCACAGAATTGAGCCCGTTTGTTCGTGCCTAGTACTCGAGTTAATATATCAGGCAATGCACTGGTACGGAGGGATTATCCTTTTACTCTGCATATATAACTTGTCTGAAGTCTAACTAAGCAAAATGTTTGACCAAATCCTTTCTTAAGAAATACAACAGGACAGATGTATGGCTTGAAAATTTATTGTGTGATGCAGGTTATGATATTGTTTCGAATCCTGGATCTTAAATTTCAGAAAATCCAAAAGTGAGCATAAATTCTTGAAACTAAGCATGGTCACATGATATGGCACAAATATTACTTCGTAAGTTTTTTCTTCAATTTGGGACAAGCTGCTTATGACAAGTTGCACAAATGAAGAGCCAAGGTATTTTGGAAAAAAGACCTGTCATGTTAAGGCGAATGCTTTCACTATTGAAACCATGGGCGTTAACGTGCTGGCACGAGTCCCCGCTTCTCATCGGCAGTAGGTGATGTCCGAGCAAGCGTGTGAGTCGACGGGAGGCGTGCGAGCAGACCGCTGCGCCGGTTGTCAGGGAGGTGTGCAAGCAGACCGCTGTGCAGGCTCACCAGGAGGCGAGCCCTTCACTACTAGGAAAAGGCCTACTAGTGGCGCACCAGTTTTGCCTACTAATGGCGCACTACTGGTGCGCTACTAGTACCACACCACTAGTATTTTTTACTAATGGCGCACCTGTGGTGCGCCATTAGTATCTGGTATACTAATGGCGCACCGCAGGTGCGCCATTAGTATAGCCCACGGTGCGCCATTAGTATGCCTCCCAGGGGGCCATATTTACCCAGGTGCTTTGGCATACTAATGGCGCACTGTGGTGTGATGCGCCATTAGTATCCTTTGGCATACTAATGGCGCACTGTGGTGTGATGCGCCATTAGTATCCTTTGGCATACTAATGGCATACTAATGGCGCACTTTGTGGAGATGCGCCATTAGTATGAATATTAGTTTTTTTTTACTTTTCTGATTTTTGCACAGGTTACAAAATGTATTATTGGACAGTATATAGACAGCACCACACAGCAACAATAGATTCATCGAATACAATAGAAGATTAGTCTCCGAATACAATTCATCATATTAGTCTCCGAATTCAAAAGACCGAACAAAGATAGAACACTACAAGTCTCGAGACCGCGAGTAGCGAGTTTGTCTTCACATTACAAGTCGATATCGATCATCCAAACTACCATCACATAGAAGAGAGGTGTGGTCATCACGATGAGCATCATCGTGATGAAACTGGTCTTCATTTGGTTCCTCCAACACTCCCTCCTCTCTCCCGCTAGATAGCGGGCGTATCTAGATTCCGCCTCCGCCCTAGTGGTGTACCCTTTGTAACTGTTACCGCTGAAATGGTGAACCTGTCTCCGACACTCCTCCCAGTCGTCGTAGACTCCAGGAACCTTACCTTTGTACACGACATACAGTGGTATCTCTATGCACAAGCCAAACAACAGATAAGCGATATATAAGTATGCAACAAAAGGATCGGAAGAGAAAAGCAAGACATTAATAGCATGATTCCTGGTCCTACTAATAAATAGCATCGATTACATCTAAGTTGAACGACTGTCCAAACCAAAGAGACATACAAGTTCATTAAAGTTTAACTACAACATGAGCTAATCGATGTTTCAGAACTACACATAGAATCACTACTTTCCACTCGACTCATGGGACCGGAGCGTGGATGAAGTTGCCGTCTTTCGTGATGGTCATAAAGTCGGGGCGTTGTCAGCCTGCATTTGTAGCATTGTGTCTATCTCACTGTTGGACGGTTGATATCTGAGGTAGAACTGCCCCGATGTACGAAGGACATCTTGATGGATGATTTCTACAAACTCCGACTGGATGCGAAAGAATTCTTGTCGGAGGTCCGCGTCCTGGATTGCCGCCAAGCTTGCGGCCCAATCTTTGACATTATTTGGTAGCAGAAGGTGATTATGGTCCCGTACGATCGCCCGCATGTGATGGAGGGCGTAGTAGGCATCCTTCTAACCGCTAGGCGGCTGCTTGACGCAGGGGAATGTCGTATTGTGAGTGAACACGTGCCTGCCGTACCTATGAACTAGCCTCTTAAAGGTGCCTCCAGATTTGGCGTAGCCGGGGAGAGCATCATCAAGAACTTTCTTGATATTTGTGTAGTCTATCTTGGAGTCATGGTCCGGGTCGAAATACATGGACATGGAATATTTCGGGCTTAAGAGGATGAGTGTGCAATGTGTGTCACTGCACAGAACACGGAATGTTAGAAAAAAAGAACGATCGAAATCTAAGAAATAATATGTTACGGGGCGGTGAGGGGATGACTTACTCAGGAAAGTAAGGCACGAGGAAGTTATCCTTATCTGGGTTTGCCAGAATGACGCCTTCGAGGTGTGAACTCGCGACTTGCCGGTCCCCAGCGCTGCCCAAGATCTTGGCACGCATGTAGAAGGGGTCGACTATCCCGATGTCCAGGGTCTTGTCTCGAATGATCCACATCTCCATACTCAGCGAAAACAGCCAAACGAAGGTGTAGTGTAACGGATGATGGTTAAACATAGCAAAGATGTCATCAAAATGCAGGATGATCGTACCCCCGATGGCGCCATCCACAAAGCGCTTACCCTCTGGCACCTTGGCCACGAAAACCATGTATGCCACATCATTCTGGGACAGACGCCGCTTCTCCAAAGAAAGAACACTGTCATGAAGACTCCGCATAGCACCGGTTGCAGCATTGAGCATATTTGTTGGTAGCATCGCCCTACCCGCCACATGCACCCTCCTCGAGATATCCTTAGGTGAAGGTGGCCCGTCCTTAGCACGGATCGTACTCGGTGCCGGCTGGCTCGCACCGGCGCCCTTGTTAGTCTTTCGTTTCCGTTCCTTCTTCTTGATCTGCTGTAATGGGACCAAGTTCTGCTCACAGACCGCCTTCTTGAACGTGTTGGGGCTGATAATATTTCGCACCACAGCTATCTGAGGCTTGGTGAAGGCGGTAGCTGGAGGCGTCTCCTGAGAACTGAACGCCAGACGACGCCTGTTGCAATTGGGTTTCTCCACCGTGCCAGCTATACCGCGGTCGTCTTGGTTGGGTTCTTGAGAAAGAGGCCCGCAGAACTCGTCAGCGTACCCATGTTCGGCAAAGTACTTATCAATGTTGGTAAATGTACCGTCGTCGTTGTCGTCGTCATCCAGATCCTGTGCTATATGCATGTCCGGATCCTGTGCCATAGGGATGTCCGGCATGTCTGGATCCTGTGCCATAGGGATATCCGACATGTCCGGTAGCGTTGCGGCGTTCTTGCCATGGCTTGCTGCCGGCATGACTGGCGGTCTTGTCTGTGGGGTGGTGTCCCCCGCCCCAAACGAATCTGGCTCTTCGGCCAAAGCAGGGGGCAGCTTACGCAGGCGCTGAGGGTCATCACATCGTCTTCGTCGGCCCCAGCGGGTCGAATCGGAGGTAACACCTCATCGCAGCCTGGCAGCACCTGAACCAGTTCAACCTTATACAAGGTGGGTGGCATCGGATTACCGTGGAACATGGGGTTGCCCGGTTGAACGATTCTTCCCTTGGCGACATCGACCAACTCGCTGCCCACGAAGTGCAGGAGAGTGCAAGGAACGCCAGCGACGCCCTATGAAAACATGTAGGGCGTCAAGGATGCCCAGTAAAAGGCAGGGAGATGAAGTCATCGGCCGAGAGGCTTAGTTACCGTGATGCCGTCGAGCTCGGCCAATGTCGAGGCACCGCCAATGACAAGTGTGCAACTGACAGCGGGTCCGCTTGCTGGCGAGGTGCCGGCCGGCGTACACCCGGGTGCATTAACCTACAATGCCTGTGCCGGCGCCGGAGACACGAATACCGCCTCCGCTGGAGACACCAATGGCGCCGCCGGAGACACCAATGGCGCCCCCGGAGACACCAATGGCGCCGCCTGCACGTTGTGCGAGTTGCTGGCCGTGAAGCTGGGAACCGAGGGAGGCCCCTGTTGGCTGCCCGAAATCCACGTCGTCAGCCCATGAATCAACATAGGCACCATGGCGGTGAGCGTCATTCCCAGTTATTGTTGCACTTGCTCTTGGACAATCTTCGGAATCCGCGCCACTTGTGCCTTGAGTGCTTCAACCTCGCGCGAATGGCTTTCCGAGCTGGTCTTTTTCTCCTTTCGCCCACCAACGGTATAGTATGACGACCATTTTGTGGACAAGCCTTTGCCGGCCACACGACCAGCTGACGTCGGCTTACTGAGCTTATCCTTGTTTTTCATTACGTTCAACGCCCTATTTAAAGGGGTGTCGAAAGGGGAGCTCTGAGACGACCCCGCGCTACTGCTTTCTGTGTCCTGCGGAAGGAACGTGAACCATTTAGAAATATTGGGGATTAATTAGAATGCAACCATATGGAGCTAATTACACAGGGGTGTATTCCTTACCAGAACAAGCTCAAGCGCCCCGGTCTTCGGATCCGTGGTAAGCTCCTTTGTTACCGGGTCCTCCTTGTACCGGGCCCTGAGAAAGTTCCTGGTCTGCTTGTCACGGTATTTCTCGAAGCGGGGCGGTAGGCCTTGCTCAGCACGCTCCGCGTCCTCCTTGTCCCATATAGGCTCCGCCACTCTGCAACCGCCGGGACCGAGTTGGTGGACCCCTAAGTTCAACTGCCGCATTTCTTTCCCCCACTGACTTGATTCGGAGGTTGCGCTGCTCTCACACTTGATCTTGAACTCCTTGTAGTCATCTTCGCTGATCAAAGGATATTTCACCTTGATCTTCTCATAACTATCACCTTTTTCAATCATTACCTTCACCGTGCTTCTCAAAGTAGATAGGGCCGTGCTCATCCTCGTGGGGGCGGCACTGTTCACTTTGTTCCCTGAGAGGCGTGTGTTTGCAAATTCAGCGGGGAACTTGTATCGTTCGTGCAGCTTCGTGAAGAGGAGGCTGCGCAAATTCCCTCGGTCCTTATGCCTTAGGTTCTCGGTGTTGATCGAGACGGTGCTCCGGAGAATGCACTCGAGCTGAACCGAGTAACCCTTGACTACTTCTTTGGGCGCCGTCGGATGCCCGTTGGAGTTCACTTTAGTAAATTCCTCCTTGACGGTGCCGAGCACACTCGGGTGCCGGTCCTTCCATTGCCTCTCCGGTTGGCTGCCATCTGTGCATGCGCCGCCATCATCAGTGGTGGCATCCTCGGCGGCACCACTAGTGGTGTCATCCCCGACGCCACTAGGGGTTGTATAGTCAGGATCGGTGTCTTCCGCGGTGTCTCATAGCGGTGAGGTTCTTCCCCCAACTCCTGGGATAGCTTCCAGAATTGCTTGCCGCCCGAACCGCCGGCCTCATCGTTGTGGGCCATGTTTCGCTCTAAATAGGAAAAAAGTTTGGTTAAAAAGTTGGTTATTGTCAAGGAACAAGATCATGGTCTCATCGTTTAGGGTTTGTCAACACCGAGGCATCCTAAAAGCTAAGCTTTTATCATTTAGGGTTTGTCGACGCCGAGGCACCCTAAAAGCCTAAGCGTACATCATTTAGGTTCTCATCAACACCGAGGCACCCTAAAAGCCAAGGTTTCATCATTTAGGGTTTGTCGACTCTAAGTTGGGCCTAATCACTTGGCTCTATTGCCACCTATGGTTTAATGCAGCAAGAATAAAGGGGCAGTTGATCCTACTTAATTAAGTACTAATATACCCCGGCCCATGCATTAGTAGCAAGTACCCCATATGTCCGATTTTTAGCAAAGTCATGCTAAAATTCACGGAAAATTTCAGCATGACCTTTGATGAAAATAGGACATATGGAGTACCCGAATTTGCCGAAACGGAAGTTAATCGACATTTCGGCAAACTCAAGGGCCTCTCGGGTACCTGCAAAATCATCACGACACGAAGGTCGGAGACAAAACCCAGCAAATTAGCACCACAATGTGCCTCTACTTTCATATGGATGAAAAGTCCACAGACCATATGGTCCTCTGCTTTCATATGGACAAAAATTAGCTCAACTTATGTGAGCTTCCATTCCAGATCTAATAGGTCACCCAACAAAAAATCATCAATAGTTTAGCAAAGCACATAACAATAATGTTAAGCTACTGGAAATTCCAAAACAGTAAAGTTCCAATTTAAGTTACTGCAATCTGGCTTTGTATCTGCACTTTTATGGTGATGCAGAGACCATCTCAGTGCATCAACAAAATTCAGTAAAATTCAGTGCATCAACTCCATGTACTCGAGTACTCTTTCTATGAAATACAGTGCATCTACTGAAACAAAATTCAGTAAATTTCCAGCAACTACTCCTAATGCAAACAAGATTCACCTAGCAAGGTTTATTTGACATGGAGTAGTTTATTTCAAAGAGTAAACATTAGCACTATTTGACAGTAAAAGGTTTTAGCTAATTTGAATTAACTGAAAGCAGCAGTACACTAGCAGTACATCATTTTTATTGACAGTAAAATGTTCAAAGAAACAAAAATATCAGTACAATAGCTAGATTACACTATCAGTACACTAGCAGCAAAATGTTCATTCTCGAAATAAATAAAGAACATGTCTCAGATGAGGAAGCAGTACAAATGATGTGAAGCGTTGTACTGATAGTGGCACTTCTTTGAGCTAAACTTGCAGCTTCAATTGAAAGCTCAGTCTGGAGAGAAAAAAAACTAATTGTTAAAATCAAAACAAACTTGACCTCATCATGGAGTTCTGTTATGTAGTGATTTTACACTATTATAGTGAAGAACTAGCTAGACACATAAAAGACAACCATGTACGGGATGTAAACGTACAGAGGAAGGAAGGCATAACAACAGATACCATAAATGTTTAGGTTACGTAGGGTTAATGGTTTTTTCCTCGTAGACTCATGTACATGAGCTATAAATCCAGTATGTGCACACGCACACGTGAGAATAGCCAGGTATAGTCAATTTGGGTTTAATACCCAGGTAATGCTCTAAAGTATAGCAGATCAGGTATATGATCATGCACCTGGGGTTAACGTATCAAGATTTTTCACCTTCCATGTAATACAACACAACAGCTAAATTGATTTGTGAAACATGCATGCTAGTGGATGCTTGCAAACTTAATGTTTTGCTTACCAAGTTGGTAACAGGTAGGTCTGTGACGTCTGTCAGTTTAATTGCTTTCTGAATAAGTTAACGGTGTTGATTCTCGGTTAAAACAGTAGCATATTGAAAGAACCGGTTTTTGTTTATTTATTTATTTCGAGAATGAAGCAGAGCTGCTAGTGTACTGATAGCAGTACAAATGATTATACCTAGCAGTACAAATGATGAAACAGTATATACCTGACTGATGTGAAGCGTTGTCCCAGATGTATTCACAAGAGGCTAGAAGATGTGCTGAACCAACTGTCACAAAAACAAATAAATTATTATTTGCCTAAGTTGGTACAAGGAATGTACAGGTACCAAAATCTCATCACACTAGCTAAAAGGCGACAAACATGGGTACAGTACCATCACATCACACTAGCTTCATTCTGAAGTAAGTTCCTTCTCAGAAAATTACTACTGCATTTTAGTTTCTGTTTTCATTGTTTGTGTGGATCACTAGGTTAATGTAGCTTAACTTCTTTAGAGTTAAAGACCCACATCATTCAGGTATATATTGCAGTACCATCTAATTCAGACGAGTGTCTAAAAAAATCTAATTCATACAGAAAACGTTGAACAATGTTTGCTGTTGATAAGTAAAACATGATGGGGCCAAATATTGGTATGATACATAATCCATTTTGAGGTGAGCTATGTATAATAATTTTCTGAGTCCACATGCAAGCAACCTTTTGTTGGGGGTCATATTCAGTGCATTAAGGATCATGGGTACAGTACTTGTTTAATTCACATCAATACTCACGATTTTCTTTTTCGTAGAAATCATACACATACTTCTAAACGTACTATCCCTATCAACTTCGAGTACGGCATATGTTAGGATTAAGAGTAAAAAAATTGAAAGTTCTGAAAAATTCCCATCATTTCCCCTTTTTTGCCTGTAAGCTTTTTGCTAATGTTATCCCTGGGCTCCTTTTACTTTTGGAACCCTAGTTAGTGTGCTTGCATCCATGGGAATAGCATAGAATCATGAATGAGCAGTTGCGATTAGGGCTAGTGGTGGGGGGCGGCATGGAAAGCGCGCGCTTTGGAGGGGGAGCGCGGCGGGTGGCGGCGAG
>NC_057798.1:442933353-442933940 GCF_018294505.1 Triticum aestivum
ATGGGGAGGAAGGGTGGAGAGGGAGGAAGGAGGAAGGAGGAGAGGTATCTGGGCGGGCGCGGCCGGTCGCCGGAGGGGTCGGTGTCGGTGGTGGCGCAGGGCAGGGGCCGACGCGGGGAGGCTGTCGACGACGGCGAGGTCACGGAGGCGTCGGCGATGGCGCGGGGGCGACGGCGCACGTAGGGGCAGCGACATCGTGGGTCGTCGGGGCAGCGCGCGGGTGGGGAAGTGGATCTGGCGAGAGGGAGAAGGGGTGGGGCGAGTTCGAGCTTGGGGGAAGATTACTAATGGCGCACCCCCGAGCGGTGCGCCATTAGTAATCTTTTTTTAGATAGCAATGGCGCACCCCCTGGCGATGCGCCATTAGAAATCTTTTTTTAGATAGCAATGGCGCACCACCCGAGCGGTGCGCCATTAGTATGTTTTTTTATTTTTTGTTGCTATTTTTAAATATTTTTTTATAAAAATAGTAATTTTTTTAAAATAGTAATATTTTTTTTATGAATATGAAAAAATATCATCAAATGGGGGTGCTCGGTGGAGGTGGAGCGGGCCGCAGAGGGTGCGGGGGGTCGGCGACGGCGGTG
>NC_057798.1:442934691-442965754 GCF_018294505.1 Triticum aestivum
AGCGGCTGTGGAGCACGGGGGAGGGTGCGGGGGGCATCGAGATTGAGATGGAGGGGGATAGCGATCGAGATGGAGGGGGATAGAGATCGAGATGGGGGGGATCGAGATCGAGTGTCCTCATGAATATTCAATATTTTTTCATATTGAATATGAAAAAATTTCATCAAATTTGAAAAACTATTCATGAATTCAAAAAGTGCCCATGAAATTTAAAAACATTCATGAGTTCAAAAAGTGCCCATGAAATACAATAATCGAGAAATGAAGGCTACAATTTAAATACAATCGATCTTAGCTAGCTATCTGTTCACAATCTTCTTGCCCTTATTTTTCGTAAATGGAGTTCTTCTCTTGAACGGACGTCCTTTAGGTAGGGTGGTCCTGCTTCTTCTTGTGGTGTATGCTGATACTTCATCATCGTCGTCATGTTCCGTCTTCGGGTCGCCGTACTTGTCGAAGTCTTGCTCATTGGCGACTCCATCCATTCCGATGATCTTCCTTTTGCCTCTCCTCACAACAACACGACTGGGCTTTGGCGAGTCGGTAATGAAGAATCATTGGTCCACTTGGGAAGCCAGTACCCAAGTATGTTTGGAAAAAAATTGTTACTTGTGGCGCACCATGTGCCTGGTGCGCCATTAGTGTCTTCCACACTAATGGCCCACGTGCACATGGTGCGCCATTAGTATCCATTTCATCTATAGCCCTTTTCCTAGTAGTGCTTTGACCAGGCTCCGCCGCCCACCATCGTCCCAACTGCTCCCACTTTTAATGTCGCCGGCGCCACAGTTTAAAATCAACCCCGCACTACCCGGTATCGCTACAATCCTCTCTCTTCCTCTCCGATTCTCCTGCCGTCTACCTCCAACTAGCCTGACCTAAACATACGCCATGCCGCATCACGATGGTTTTCCCTTAGTGTTCCAGTTTCCTGAGGAAGACACCCAACCGGAGTCTCAAGAACATAAGGCGCTCTGGGACGAGCTTGAACTGGCCTTGCGGGAAGACGTTGCGCCTGTCCCCACTCCCGTTTCGGCTCCCGTCGCCCCGACTGCGCCAGCGCCCATCCTCGTGGCATTGATGGGATGGGAGCCGCACATTATCGCCGAGCTTGATCCCACGGGGTTCCACGAGGTCCCCGCCGACTTTCACGCGCCCGTGCACCTGCCAGCGCATGCGCCTGCGCGTGCACTGAAGCGCACGCCCGTGCCGGTGCCCGTGCACCTGCCAGCGCATGCGCCTGCACGTGCACTGATATGCGCGCCCGTGCCGGTGCCCGTGCACACGAATGTCTCTGCCGCGCCATTGACAGCGCCTGTCCCCGCGCGAGTGCCAGTGCCCCCATCAGCGGCATGGATGGCCGCCGTCGACCGCTTCCTTGCACTAACGCCAGTCGCCTCCTCCCGCCAGTTGACTCGCTCCGAAGTCCAGAACATTTTGGCCTTCCTTGAAGCTAGGCCAACGTCCAAGAGTACGCCAACAACGGCGCAAGACGCTACTGTCGCCGTCGGTCAGTGGCCCGACGACACATAGAGCACGACAGAGGAGCCGCTTCCCACCGCGAGACACCACCGCCGCCGCCGCGTAATCTAAATTTGCCATGAAAAATGTTCGGATTGCCATGCTTAAAATCCGAACGTTTATCATTTCCGTTTATTTTATATCGATCGTCGTATAATTTAAAGTCGGAGTCAAACAGAACGAAATGTATGGTTTGATCGATTGTATGTTCTGCTAGAGCCGTATCAAATTAAATATAAAACGTCATCAAGCCACATGAATTCCTTGTCATCCAACGACCTAGTCTGCTTCAATATCGAGCCCTCAACACGTTTAGCGTGCAGTTAATTTCATCCAAAAATAGTGCTAATCACATGACAACACACAAATAATATCGTAGTAGTTAATATCCGCATGCACTTAATATACTTCCAAATTAACGTGCATTGCACGTACACACTGACTAGTGCTGCTAGTACGTGAAACTGGTGCCATGACTTGTGAAGGTGTCCAGATATGGTCAACGGCAACATCGCCCGTGAGTTCTTCCTGTTTGCCCGTGCGTCCAAAAGCAGAAGGGGAGGAGAGAGAGAGAGCACACATGGAACCCACCAATAAGTGAAGGCGAATAGTACTAAAAATAATATTACATGTTATCCATTAATTAGGCTGTGGTAATATAAAAACATTATGTGAACAAAGTGTGTACAACAAACATTGCTATTCTACGTATGTTGCCTATTGACGTGCGGCTTGAAGGCCCGGTCACATGTTCGATCCTCGTCCTTTATTTTTTAATTTGTATATGGGTCCAAATTTGTTTCATGACATGTGGGCCCCTCGGTGTGTAGTTTGTAGCACTTTAATTTGTGGGTCGAAATTTGTTCCATTCCAAGTGGACTATCGGTGTGTAGCTTTGTAGCTTATTTTATAATAATTAAAGAGAACAAAATAGTTTTTTCAATAATACCATGGTGCGACGTTGAAGGCGAGAAAGGACGTGCGAGAGAGTGATGACCGAGCCAGAGGGAAATCAACTAGGGGAGTTGCGTGGGTTGCAACGGTGTTTGGAGTAGTTGTGGGCCGGATGCTACGAAAATATAATCTAAACCGACCGGAATAAATGCCTACACAAATTAATCCAAGGTTGGAGTGCCCCTTGCAATTTAAATAGCTCCGGCTTTGCGAGGGATGGAGAGGTAGTAGCTTCAACGCGTGGAAGATACAGTGTGAGAAAGCAAGGTCAATCGAGAGACATATAGATAGAGAGACAAAGTGAGTGTGGTCCGACATTCATTGAACAAATATATATGCTCTGGAGAGATATTGTCCGATTGAGCTTTTGGCAAGGGTGAGGGCTTTAAGATAGAGCTTGAGAGATTATCCAGTCACAGATGTGTAGATATATTTTGTGCGTGGGAGGAAGCAAGGTCAACCGATCACATAGGATCGCCGTGCGATCGAAAGAGTGAAATGGGTTGGAGAGAGTGACCTAGATAGATGATGTGCGTGAGAGAGTATACAATGTGAATAGGTCAAATTGGGCTCAAACATGGTGATATATCGTTTTTGTCCGAGAAAGAGCAAGGTCAATCGAGACATACGGAGAGAGAGAGAGAGAGAGAGAGAGAGAGAGAGAGATTGAGTGAGTGTGACCCACCATGAGGTCGAAAGAGTGTCGGCGGCTTGGATGGACTGACCTAGATAGACAATCTGCGTGAGAGAGTATAGTGTGTCGATCGAGGCCCGAACAGGGAGATATATCATTTGTGTGTGAAAGAAAACGAGGTTAAACGAGGCTCAGATAAAGAGAGCGAGATTGAGCGAGTGTGGCCCGCCGTGCGGAAGAAAGAGTGAGACAGTCTCAAGGGAGTGACCTAGATACACAACGTGCGTGCATGCGCACAAGAGGTTGGGGGGGGCTAGATAGGCAATGCATGTATTTAGTGCGAGAGGGTGAGAGGGAGAGGGGAGAGAGAGAGAGAGAGCTCGGCATGGGGGTGCAATGGCGGGTGTGTGAGGTAAATACATTTGGTAACAGAGTGGAAAAAGGGGTTGTGTAGTTGAGAGACTTAGAGATCGAAACATGGAGAGAAAGAATGAACGTGTGCTGGAAACCGATAGCTTCCTAAGGTGGTTAGGAGAGGAAGATTGACCGATACAGGAAGTATGTAGCGTTTGTGTGTGGGGCGGGGGGCTGAAAACAACATTTGAATGTACATAGTACGAGACTTAATATCGATGTTTCAATTTGGTGTACATTGTAAGATTTGAACCCAGGACCAGGCATACGGGTAATTATTTCGAATTCGTGCCATACTAAGTTTCGAAAAGTTGACATTGACTCAATTTGTTCTGCTATTTTGTAGGTCATATGTTTGAATCCATCCAAAAGTTTTCTCACTACCATGGTGTTCATCATATACATATGAATATTTATTAAAAAAGTAGCGTGGATACAGTGAAATGCGAAATCCACGTTAGAATTGGAGATCGCTACGTGACACACACTCTAATTCAAATAACTAACTACGTGACACACACTCTAATTCAAATAACTAATTATGTGACACACACTCTAATCCACGTTAGCGTGGGTACCATTTCGATTTTTTTTTCAAATAACTCCTCATTAATTAATTTATAGTACTCCCTCTGTTCACTTTTATAAGACCTAGAAGACATTTCAGGCAATGTGCAAAACAGTTCATTTTAAGTTGTCTGAAATGACTTACAAAAGTGAACGGATTGAGTATCTCGTTTCGAATGACTAATTATTGCAAGGAAAACACGGGCCTGGTAATACATACAGATTCGTTTGCAAATGAAAGAAGATTCGTTTGCATTCTCAAATGTAGGCGCACCAGGCAGACCAGGGTCGTGTCGGTGTGGATGCTGCTTTGGTGCCTTAAAGGCAACTGCCTTTGGGTGACTGACATGTGGGCCAGTCACCTGTTGGGCCCACATGTCATGGACACAAAGGCAGGTACCTTAAGGCACCGAAGCATAGTCTTGTCGGGGTGGTCACATGTGTCGGACGGACGCATAGCACCCAGCCAGCCACCCTCCCTCCCCCCAAAAAAGGGACGACGACAATATAAGTTCGCGCTTCCACATTTTGGATTGAAATATCTGGCGGCCCCAATTCCAGCCCTGCAAAATCTCTCTTCTCCACCGTCCCCTTCCGCGCCCAGATTGCTCAAATCCCTAATTCACAGCCAACCCTCGAATCGCCCCTTGTCTCGTCTCTTTCCCCGCCGTTCCCCACCTCTGTGCCGGACGACAACGACGACGGTCGCGCTTCACCACCGCACCGGAGCTACCTCATCTACACCCTCGTCCACCGCACCGGGTGGTCCATTGACAACGTCGGCCGCCGCAACCGACGTGCCTCACAGACACCGAGTTCCACCGCATCAGGTGCGCTTCACCGACGCCGTCTCCCAGCTCATCGAGGCTACTTCATCGAGCACATCGTCGCACCTCTGCCCCCCGAGGCCGTTGGGGCTTCACCAACGATCTCGTCCACCGCATCGTAGTGCTCCGCTGCCACTCAAGATCTGCATCCGTGCGTGGCCAGCCAACGCCAGCGGATCACCCTCAACGGCTCTAAAGTGACCCGCACTCTAGCTAGGCGAGCATGCCCAAACGCCATCCTGAACTAGGTATCCACACATCACTCCCTTGTGCACTGTTCCGACGATGTTTGGATATCCTTTCACTGCTCTCTTAGCTTACACGCCTATGCAACTCTTACTTTAACTCTTATTTCTTCTGGAGATATAATCTAAAACAAGCAAATCCATTTTTAGCAAAGCATGATGGTGCTACGGGATCTGGTACACATCCTGCACACCCGTATAACCTTGTAAGTATCTGTCCTCCGGTACAACATCAAGGTCGATTCCTCTTATTTGATCAACCATTCTCCGTGTCAAAAATGCAGAGGGGGATGCAAGGAGCACAAGGCCTGCACATCCAAGCAAGTGGTAACATGGACTTGTACATGGAACATCCCAAGAGCAAACAGAGCTGCAGTGAGCCTGTACAACAAGCTAGCGTAAGTCCCTGCATTTCATTTAATTCGTACTAGCATTCGTGTATGATTTGTGTGCAGTGGCTGATCCACGAATTCAAGTTACCAGGGGCGAACATTTAACTTAAAAAATACGAAGGCACTTGCACTCCGTAAATCAACATAACTTGAGAAATGTGAAGCTACATGCACTTTGAAAACCAGCTAATGATCCAAAGTAGTTCAGATTATAAACACTAAATGGTGCAAGCACCAAAAAACACAAAATGCAACATGGTGTACAAGGACTACAAACATGGTCTGTACCTGCTTGAATTATTCGTTCTCTGGCTGAAAATATCGACGTGTAATTGCACGTATAACCAGTGCGTAAACTGCATATCAATATATCTGTCCTGCACAAGTATGCCAATAGTTTCAAACAACAGATTATAAAAGTATTTCAGCTATGTTGTCATGATACGGGGACTTTCTGGTAGATGGCCTCGATGTTTCCTCAAGCTATGAAAATGCACTATAATTTTCTTGTCATCAATGCCTGCAAATCTCTGCCTCTCTCAACATAGTAGATCATCATTAGACACTAAATCCTTTAATGAGCTTGCAAAATGCTTGCATTAGATCCCTCATTAGACACTATATGTTCATCGCCAGGAGCATGTAAAATGTTTGCATCAAATCCTTCATTAGCAGTCTGTTCATTAGACACTTCAGGCTCAAGAACAACATGAGCTTGTATGTTTGCACCGGAAACTTGATTAGATACATCAGATTCAGTCAGTTCAGTATTGATTGGGGGAGTTATAAAATAAGTAGAAATTGGTTTCATTTTCTCATAGATTCCCTACATACAAGCAGTTTTACAACACCGTCAGGTTTAACTATTGGCCAGAAATTGAAGAGTTGAATTAGATATAATCAGGGATGTGATGTACTTGCTCGTTGCGCATGCTACTCTTGCAAGCTGCGACTATCCGTTTGCACAAGCTCGATGCCATGCCCGTGCTGCCGCCACTGCATCCCACGCAGGCTACACCCAGGGTTGGATCTTCATCTTCTTGTCCTTCCGTTCGCTTGAAGCCCGGCGACCGCCCTCCAACGAGGGCGCGAGGAAGTGCTGTGTCGGTCTGTCCAGTGGCGGCTAGGTTAGGAGCGAACCAGACTGGAGGCTGGAGCGAATGAATTGGGATTTTTCCTGCTGTCGATTGATATGGTAGGCGCTTGTTTGGGCCGCGAGCCTGCTATAGGGCCTACCTTGCCCTTATGTTATGGGCCCATCCAAATTGAAACATTTTTCTTCATTTTTTACATTGCCTGCTCGTGCGTTGGGACGAACAAAACTAGCGTGGGCCAACCTGGACAACTCAAACTAGGTGCACACTTTCCAGCCACCTGAGGCAGCCGCCCATACCAGCCCCTATGGTGGTGTCGCCCCTTTTTGCGTGTATGATTGGATAGTGAAAAATATTCCAGTGGTGCTTTTGATTTACCCACAGAATGGTTGAATTGCTTGTTTCTATGAACTGAGTTCGCCAATAATGTGAAGGATGCCGGTCTTTTCATCCTATTGTAGATTGCTTAGATCTTGATATGCCAAAAGTAATCGCATCAAATATACAGTAAAAGCCAGTGTGATGTGTTTGGCTACAACTAGTCTGACTACACGTCCTCATATAACATATCAAGGACGCACCATCTTACCAGATTAACCATTCGACTTACCCATGCATTGTGGGAAGAAAGAAGTATTGGCACTGCGTATCCAAGCAATTGATGCCATGGACTCCTTCGTACAACCTTGTAAGCGAAAAAGAAGTTGCAGTGTGTTTGTACAAAGAACTAGCATAAGTTCAGTTACCTGGTTCTCGGGATTTTAGTTAGCCACTTATTGCAAAATTGTTCAATTACGTTGCTTGGCTTAATTTAGTTTGCTACTGATTACATAATGGCACAACCTGTTAATCATATTGTAGACTGCGCCTATCTATGTGTTTGATACTTACTATTAAGAATTACCTGTTTGCCTTAACTTAAATATCTACTTGTTTGTTTAAATGCTTTGCTGCTGCAACAACGGGTTACAATGATGTTAATAACTACTTTTCAGCATCCAACTGAAACTCTTTAATTCCTTGTTTGTTTAACTGGTTTGCTGTTATAACTCCCAGTTGAGATGTTTTGCTAACTTCAACTTTTCTGAATCCAATCGGAAGTTTAATGGCAAAACAGGTTAGTCCAAGATCAAAGAGCGAGGTCCCCATGGACGTTGCATTATCCCACAGCAGTGGCACCGACCCAATCGTGCATTATGAATTGCCAACTGCTGATGCTCTAGAGGCTAAACTAGTGGTAGAAACAGATTCTGCTTCTGCACTTACAGATGAAGTTGACATGTTGAGGAAGCAAACAGCACAATCACAAGCAGTACTGAAGACAACCATTAAATATTTGGTGGATTTCAAAACAAAGCAAGCTGAGACTGACCAGATTGTTATGGTCCTAAAGGAAAAAAGGAAATTAAATTCCTACTTGGTAAATCATAGGTGAAATGTTCTTTCCATGCTTGAATAACCTTTGTGTTGTATGTTCATGTAATCAATCAAACCATTTGTTTTAGAGATCATGTAATAATTGTTTTTTTTGTTTTTTGGTTTGTAATTTTATTTGAGCACAAGTCTGTATTAATTGATAAGACTCGGAGACATTTCATTTGGATTGTTGTGCGAGACCTACAAATATGCCAATCGGGCTGAATGTGCATTAAGCAATAGTAGTAGTATAGATGGACCATAAGTGGCACGCATCGGAAAGGGCCAAGATGCTGGCTAAAAAAAGGATGCTGTTGTAGCCAAAAAAAGTACAGCGGCCTGGCTTATGTATGTTAGTTGATATTATTGATCCATATACTCTATATTTGTTTATATGTCTGTTAGTTTTGTACATTCTTAGTTGATTGACTCGGTATTTGAATCTTGATACATTGCTTGTGTACATCTCTAAATGGGAGTACACATTATGCTGCGTTGACATTTGAGTTGGACATGAAGTGTTCCAAATATTCGAATTCACCTTAAACTGGATTCTAGTTTCTGAATTTGAGTATCGGCATTTGTAAACCATATTCATATATGACAGTGGAATACATCTTTGTCGTCCTTTTGAAGATATATAAAAACACATAGAATGATTTATAAAGATTCATATAGGAATACAAAATGGATTCGAATTTAGTTGCCAGGGTAAACGTGGATGCTTATTGTCCCAAAATTCGAAAGAAGCAGCAAAATGTCCACTCCCACGTCGGCTGCCCGAAGCCAAGTGTTTGGGAGATGGAAATTACTGTCTACCCATTACACGGACAATCCATCGGCCTGATTTCCACTGCTCTAAATAGGGGTAGGTTAGTAACTTCAATTAGACGTGACACGACCGCCTCTGAGCCCATTCCGACACGGTGGGCGTCAAACATGGGCGGCAAAACACATTTGATTCAAGCTCGTCCGAAAGACCTCTGTTTCTCCCTCCATTCCTCATTCATACACGGTGGGCGACAAAACAAACTCGACTCGGCCGAAATCGATGTAGGCAAATATTTTCAATAGGGGCAGGTTTGTAACTTCACTCAGACGTGACACAACCGCCCTACCTGTCAGCCCCGTTCATACACCGTGGGTGCCAACCATGGGCGCCAACCACCCTCTCCTCGCCCGAAATTGCTCTGGGCAAATATTAGCAAGATGCGAGATTACCGTCCTATCCCCAACCGAAGAGACATCCAAATTTTAAATGGGGGCTAAGTTTGTAACTTTCCCATATTTCAGATAGGCGTGTCCCAAAAACATGGTTCCTCGTACCTCTCCCTCCATTTTTCCATTCATACACCGTCCGCGCTAGAACACCCCATCCCCACACAAGCCTCCGTCTGCCACCCCATCCATCGCCGCCGTCCTCCACCACATCCATCGCCACCATCCTCCACCATGCGGGAGCGCCTACCAAGACCGCGTCGTCCACTGCTAGAGATGGACATTTCTCATCCATGGCGACGGACCAATAGCCTTGCATCGCATCCTCTCGCTTCATCAGTGCCGTCGTCCTCTTTGCCGGGGCCGCTCACACGACCTTCTCTTCCACTGCAACGGGACTTATCCCCCGATGCACCCGTCTACCATCCCAGATCTGCTTCAACGCCACCGACAGCCATCGCACCCCCGATGCCTACACGGCTCCGCAAGAGAGGTGGTACTTCATATCTCCTCAACTTTTTGATCTCAACCAGAAAATAGATCTTAACTTGGTTACTCTACTTTCTTTTCAGCTCTTAGAATTTAGTTCTTAGTTCGAAGCAAACAATGGATGTTAAATATCATTTCTCCGGTTTGCAGCTTCAAATCTGCCATGGCACAACCATAATACGGTTTAATTGATCATGATTAGGGTTTAATTGATCATGTTAGTTTTGTGGTGGTTTCTTTAATAGAAATCGGAGGGGAAACCCTCGTTTGCTAAAAAATATTCTTAGTGTTTCCCCCTTTTATGATCAATATACGATCAGAATACGTGCTTCGTGTCATAATAACACTACTCCACCCATCAAGATAAACAAGCTTAGTTGTTCAAATACGAATATGATATTATTAAAATAGAGTTGTTTAATTGGTCAGCTAAATGTTCCTAAATTAGTTTAGAAAATGCATGTTTGCCGCTTGGGTGTGTATCTCTATAGGGTGCCCACGGTGGGCCGACCCACCCTGGGATTTTAGGTCGTCCCACGCCCCGATTCCCCTCTATTCTGTTGCGCGCTTCCGATCTCTACTCGCCCCCAGCCGCCTGCCTCATCGGCGACCTGCCGTCCTCGGACGGCATGACTCTAGGAGGAGACGCCGGACTAACAGGAGGCCATGAGCCGCTCGCCCAACAGCGTCACCGCTGCCTGGGCGCGCCGCCGTGCATACCTTCCCAGTCTATTCAGGGCTCAGGCGTGCAGCACCCACCAAGCCAACCCGATTTATCCTGAGATACGTCCTCAACACTCATTAGCCACTCCTCATCACCCATTTTCTAATTGATTCATTACTCATTAGGCAGGACTGTCATTAGGGTTTGTTGTGTGCTCAGTGCTACCTACACTTAATGGTTAAGATGTATTTCGGTAATCTTTAGTACCTCTAAAGTTCACAGGGTTTTCAAAATTCCGGCCCTCGGAACAGAAACTAGTCATTTTGGATTGTTGGTCGTAGTGACATTGACCCAGATTACTACTGCAAGCCATGTTTGTTTACAATTTTACTTGTCTTTCTTACTCATTCGATATAATATCCAATTATTCACGTCGATTAGTTGCAAACAATAAGTGCTAGACAAACTTCTTCATTCAGATTTTGGACGGTCTCTTACTGCAGTTACAGTTCTGCATACTTGTCCTAATAAGCTTACAAGTAAATGATTGATTCACTACATCTATGCTTGCCTTGTCAAATTTTTTGTCAATATTCTTTTAGGGTGGACCACCCTATTTCTAAATACTGGAACCGTAGACATGAGTGAATAGTATTTCTCTATGTGATCTCTTCCATCATGTGTGGGTAACGAACACTGCATTGTATAGAAAGAAAGTGTCATTTCCAGCTTTTACATAGGTTTCAATCTTTTACATGGAATACAATCTGCCTACTTGCTTTGTGTCGCACTACCAACACTTTACCCTTGAAGCTAAACATTACGCCACTCATAATTGCTTAGTTTATTTGTTCAAATACGAATTTCATATGATTCTATTGTTCCTACTTCAGTTTTGAAATCTATGCCTGCCTGTTATAGAGACATAAGAGGTTTGTATTTCTGTGTGTGGTCTGGTCAGCACGGTTGGGGAGGTGAACTTTGCCTATGCAGGGGTTTATAGGGAGACACTCTCCGAGTTGAATCCGCAATGCATTCCATGGATAATCTGACTACTTTTTATGTTTTCATGAATCTCAGATTCTGAACAACATCATAATGATTATGAGCTTGCGCGCATGAAAAGAATAAAGCAGAACAATGCCATGGCTGTCAAACTTGGCATTAAGGGACTGAAATCAAGTCTGTATGCAATGCAATGCAAACGCTCTCCACCTACAGATTCATGCTCAGAATATGATCCTAACAGTGATTCTGAGCTAGAGGGAGACCTAAATCAATGTAGCTCCCTAGTGGAGGAGTCATAGGAAGATGCCCTATCTTATTCACCCATCAAGGTACTTGCTCTAACTTTCCAAGGTTACATTGCTCGCACATATCTTGCAACTGATGCTTTGCATTGCTTCTGCTTTGTTGAATTGCCGTTAGCTTAGTTTACACATCGTGTATGTGAATACGCCCTGCCTATCCATTTTCAGTACATATTCCATCTGTCATCATACCATAATTATCCATTCAAATGTTGTTCTTGTGTATCAGACGTTCAAAAGGAAGAGGGCGATTGCTGATTGTGGAGGAGCACAAGCAAAGTATTTGGAAAAGGCAGTGGCACCTGATAAATCAAATAGCCCATTAGGTGTAGTTGCAATATCACCTGACCCACAAAATACCCCAACTCTAGCAGACTCTAGCCCTGCTACACTGGTCATTTCTGATGCCCCAACTCAGCAGACCCCAACTGCAGCAAATAGTATGATTATGCCAGTTGACATAGCGCCAGCTGTACGACGCAAAACCCCCATTCCAGCAAAGAGTACACCAAATCCAGTTGACAAATCCCTTTCCGAACCAGAGAGATCCCCAATTGCAGCAAATAGGACCCCTGTTCCATTTCTTCCTAGTTTAGAAGATGAAGCTTATGTTGTTGTCAGGAACTTTGTGCGCATCTTTCCTTCATGGAAAGATTATACTGCAGACACAAAAGAATTTCCAGTCTTCCTCCGCCACTTACGCATAAGTAATGTACTAATGTTATTCATGGTCATTACTGCATATGTTTCTGCTGACAGAAGACACAAGATTTCATTCTTTTATATAGGCGAGGAGCAAACTGGATTGTGATGACGAGCAAGGGTTGGTTGCGCTTTTCAAGCACTCATTGATGAAGTATCATTCCTACCTGAGGCAAGCGCACTTCGATGGCAAACCTCTGAACGAAATTTCTGTAAAGTCTCCGGTGCTACATTTATCCGACGGTGACTGGAAGAATCTTGTTACACATTGGTCTCGGCTGCAGCGTAAGGTACTGTTTATGATATCACATCACAATTTGAACTACATTTCTGCATTTGCATTAATGTCTCACTTGTACGAAAACTATTATCAGAAGAACATTCGTTCTCAAGGGACCACAGAATCTCGCAACTATACTGCACACAGCATTGCTCTTGTGAGTACCTCTTGCCCTGTATGACCGTACTTACTTTCATAGCTGTTTGATTATGTAGCATCACTGCACATGTTAGCCTCGTAATCGTCCATTTGGTGGACATTATAAGATCCATATGGACTCTTACATAAATTTAGAATCAACCCAATGCTTTTGAAGAGGTTTAGCTCTGCAGTCCTCTCATAAGGACTGAACATGGTCTATCACTGTACTTACATTAACAGCTACTCCCTCCGTCCCATAATATAAGAATGTTTTATACAGTACACCAGTGTTCAAAACACTCTTGTATTATGGGAAGAGGGATTGGTTCATTTTGTAGCATTCTGCATCTTATCTCCCTCGCCCACCATTTACTAAAAAAGATCAGATATATATTTAATCTTACCAACAAGTAGAATACACAGACAATGCCAGTGCAGAAGTGTAGCCCATTGCTCTTGTCAGTACATTTTGTCCTGCAACACTTGTACTTCCAGGGATTGGTAGTTGATTATGTAGCATCAATCTGCATCTTATCTTCATTATCCTCTATCCCTTCCAGTATTATCATATCTATAATTACTCTCTACAAAATGTAGAGTACAGGCAATGCTTATGAAGAAGATTCTGTGCTGAAATTCTTGAGTTATCCTTCCCTTGACATGGAGAAGGGCATTATAAAGCCGGTGTTAACTGTTAATGTAAGTCAGTCCTTCTAAAGCCTTTATTCTCAACTGCTATTTAATTTGCTCATACTCCCTATCGTTTACTGCTGTTTAGTTTGCTGTTTCTACCAAAATGCATGTTCATAAGAACTGTAAGTTCTAAGTTTTACTTGTTAAACCAAATTCCTTATTCATACCATGCGCATTACTTAATACTCCCTATATGTATGCTTGTTTTTGTGGATCTATAATCCAGTGTGTGGTGAAGCAGCTCACGTTTGCACCTTGTCATCTCCTGTTTTATCTTACTGATGTGGCTGATGATATGAACAACATGCCATGCACATTATCCAAAATAGATACAATGATTTTCTTTGCCCTTCATCTATGCTTGTTATGTTGACATGGTAATCCAGTAGTGTGGTGAAGCTCCCCGCATTATGAACAATGCCAAATTATGCTATTGATATTTTGAACTACTCTTTATTTTCTAATTTGAAATTGGATAGAATTGACAGAACAGTTATCATCTTTGTTTATACACGTGCAAAACCTGTCATCTCTCTGCTTTGTTTCAGGGTTATATGCCTGATGGCATGCACAAGTCTGCTGAAGGCTGTGAGACAAACCCAACATATATTGCAGCAAAGAAGGCAAAACATCTTGAAGATAGCGAGACAACCCCAAAGTCTCGTCTTGATGCAGTGTTCAAGTTTCTTGAGACTAACAGTCAGACAAGCTCACATAATTCGTTGTCTGAATCAGTTCGACTTCTTCAGTCCCAAGTTCTAGCAGAAAGGCATTCTGCAACTCAACTTCGACTTGAAGTCCTATCTCTAAGAAAGATTGCGGAGAACACCAATGAGAAGCTCATCGCTAAACAGCTACACCTGGAAGCTATGACCGACATGCTAGGCCGGTCTCACAGCCTTGCTCAGCAGTAGTTCCCCCGCAAGGCTAACCTTTCTTGAACTGTCTTGGAAGTGGTCTCGGTTCAGTATTATTTTGTTACGCTGCAATGGTGACCAGTTTTCGTAATCTGCTTCTTCATTGCGCTTTATGATCACTGGTGGCGAACTTCGATGCCTAGTGGATGTAATATACCTTAAATCCTTTATTGTATAGTGTAGGTTTATTCTTAGTTACTATGCCGTAATTTCTTTATTGTATAGAGTAGGTTTGTTCTTAATTCCTACTAGTTACTACCATCATTCGCTATCTGAAAAAAATCAGATGTAGTCGACCGGAACGAAACATTCGACTCTAACGGGCCAGGTTTTTAGTGGGCCACAATTGGGACGGCCCGTGTCTTTCTTGGGCCCAAATTATTGGGGCCTTCACACATTGCGTCAGGCCCAAATTTACACCAGCCTATATTTTAGTTGGGCCTTTTGTCGACCTAGCGCTTAGTTTGCCCCGGGTAGCGCTGGGCCATTAACAGGCTGAATATTGTACTGGCCTGTTACGGCCGAGATGAAACCACGGGCCTTTAGCAGGCCAAAATGCATGTTGGGCCTCAGTTTTCACTAGTCGTCGACGGGCCTTCAGTAGGCCGAAATATAGACCGGGTCGTTTTGGGCCCAGTTAGCTCACGGGCCATTACCAGGCCGAAACATATCTCGGGCCTTAGTTGGCCCACTGATATCATGGGCCTTTAAGAGGCCGAAAGCTTAGTATAGGCATCAACGGGCCGAATTACGTGACAGGCCTTTAACAGGCCCAAAGTCACGTTGTGCTTAACTGTTGCCACCTTTAGCAGGGGCTGTTAGTGGGCCCGATGTCCCGTCGGACCATATATGGCCCATGGGCAGCATGCGCCATTCCCAGGCCGAAAGTCACACCGGGATGAAATGGGCCCATGTCTACATCAGGCCTCTAACAGGCCGAAAGTCACTGGGCTGTAGTTGGGCCCAAATATTCAGCGAACAATTAACGGGCCAGATCTGGCTTCGGGCCGCAAATGGGCCCAAATATTGGGCGAACAATTAACGGGCCAGATCTGGCTTCGGGCCGTAAATGGGCCGAAATATTGAGCGAACAATTAACGTGCCAGATCTGGCTTCGGGCCGTAAATGGGCCTTTATTAAGCAGGCCGTTATTGGGCTGGCCCACTAGTACCTGATTAAGTTCTACGGGCCTTTGACTGGGCCGGCCTTTTTAACCTGTATGGGCCTCTGTTGGGCCCAGCCACGTGTCGACGTATCACAGGCATGTCTCCTCCAATGGATGGGCGACATCTGGCCCACTGACGAGCTGACAGGTGTTCCCTTCGGCCAATCAGAATTTTAGACGTGGAAATTTCCCATTGGTCAAGGCTGTTTACGGGTTATCGGATCCAAAATCCGACCCAATAGCTTAACTGCGTTCCGTTACGGTGAATGCCACGTGTCGGTCACCCTTGACGAAAGCACTTCTGTGACGCGCGATTTATCGTCATGGAAGTGGACACTTCCGTGATGATAATTTTGGTAATGTCATGGAACACTTCTACGACAGCACAGGTATGACTATCTTGATTCTGTCATAAAATCGTCATGGATGTACATGCATGACAGAAAACGTGACCTACTGTGACAAACACGTATCATCACGGAAGTGTATTTTTTTATAGTGGTTCAAGTATGAATCCAACAATATAATTTTTAGTGACATGCATTAACATTTTGTCAGTTAAAACTATGGTCAAATTTTGATACTACAAAATAGGAAGAGTAAACCAGGACGGAGGTAGTACTTGCTCTTAGGGTAACCATAGAGTTACTAGTCTAAGTTACTTGCCACTATGACTAGCCTAGGCTACTAGTAGTACAACAAAAAAACAATGCAGGTCATCACATGAGAAAAAAATACTAAAAACATTTCTTTCGGTGCAGTGCATAGATGAAGTTTTGAACACTACACTTGTCATCGTAATTTGGAAAAATTATGAAAAAAATTGAGCTACATTGTGATTACCGTTTACTAATAGGAAAGAAGTTTCACCTCAATGAGTAGCTTCTTTGTGCATGGAAAGCATGTAAGGAATCCAACAACTTGATCCAGATTGGAGTCGGTAGATTTTATTGCCAAGATCTTCACTATGTGCACAGATTGGGTCAAGCTTGTGGAAATCATTTTCTTGATGACAGTTGTAAATACATCAAGAAAGAAGTTTAAAAATGTGAATTTCAAGAAGACGGAGAAGAAGATGAGTGTTGTACCTAAACGATTAGGGATCCAATAAAGAGTTCGGAGAATTTGGCAGACGAGTACACCAACGCTGTCAAGTTTGGCGCATCAATGCCCCTGATTTTTGTTGGACCTTCTAGATCAGACACAAGCAATCTCTCAAGGAAAGGCGCATTCTCAATGACCAAAACATGGAACAGCTGGAGTGATATCTTCCCAACTGATGTCTTGTTGCGAGGCCATCAAGACACACAAATCCATCGGATATTTGTCGAGGTGATGTCGAGGCTAATGAACCCATGGATCTGCTGAAGACGAAGGTACTCGAGTGTAGTATAGCTACCGAGCAGGTGCTCCTTAGTGTTCTTTGAGATGCCAGCGTTGAAGAGGTCGAGCTGCTTGAGTTGAGGGAGAAGAAGGACGGGCGCGACATTAATCCGGGGAAAATAGTAGGAGCTGAAGATGGCGTAGTGCAGCGTTGGCCTGAGGCGGAGCATGAACGGTGGCAGAGAGCGACATTGTCCATCTTCAAATGTGAGCTCCTTGAGCTGATCTAGGGCGGGGGATAAGAACCACTCGTTGAACTTGGCTTGTACCTTGCAGTTGGTATTGAAGGTGTGGATGTCAAGGCGTCTGGCTGGCCCAAGGTGCGATGAAAGGATCTTGGAGACTGCGGCCATGCGTTTGAGTTCCCCGTCGCAAAGGCAGCTGTCGACAGTGAGGTTGAGGGGGACACGGTGCTAGAGGGGGCGCCACAGCCGGGAGAGTAGGGTGGTCCACACGACAGATTTGGTGGGGAGGAGGCCGATGATGACGAGCAGCATGTCGTCGGGGAGGCTGCTGATGAAGTCCAAGCTCGCCGGATGAGGATTTGGCTTGAGCCGCCTCTGCTTGTTGGCTGCCTCGCCATCCATCTCAGCCGGCGGCGACATGGGTGTACACGTGTGCTGGTGTGTATTGCGTGCTGGGTGTGCGCGAGTGCGTCCTTCTGTGCATGCCACCGCGCAGTGGTGAAGTGTGCGCGAGTGCGTCCTTCATGCGAAAGAAGTGTGCCCTTAGTTTACTAGCATGCGGGGTGCTACCCCGAGTGGTTTCAACTTTGTTTACTTCACTGTGTGTCAGATGGGCCTCTAGTTTACTTATTTTCACCCACTACCACATGGGCCAGCACACGAAGATAGAGAACATGAGCTGACATGGCAGCATGTGGACCGGCTGACCGGTCAACTAAGCAATATATGGAGCTATACACTGACACAGTGACCATATAATCCCTCGGTATTGAGAGTTTGAGTGAGAGGGGAGGCCCGTGAGAGATAGTAGAGAGAGAGAAAGAGCTACTCCCTCCGTTCGATAATCTCATGCCTACATTTTTCTTTAAATTCAAACTTTTGAAACTTTTACCAAGTTTATAAAGAAATTACTTATATCTACAATAGCAAAGATAAATGATAGTATGAAGTAAGTACATGTTGTGATGAATCTAATGATCGTTCTAGATGTAAATGTTTTTCTCCACATATAACTGGTCAAACTTTTCTGAGGGTTGACTTTTCAAAACACCCATATGCTTATGGACGTGAGAGAGTACCTAACTAGAGAGAGAGAGAGAGAGTGTGTGTGTGAAATAGAAAGAGTGATTGAAAAAAGTGTGTGTGCGTGTGTGAAAGAGACATGGACAACACACGATAAAAGTAAAGAAAAAGCATGTGTGACTTATGCAAACATATCACACATGCATCTTCGACAGCAGAAGCGAGGTGAGGAGATAGTGTGTGGTTGTTTGCAACCGAGAGAGAAAGACCCCTAGCACGTGGCCAAGAGAGGTCTGACAGACAAGGGAGAGAGGTCGAGAGAGACGTATGGAGAAAATGCAGACATGCAGAGGAGAGAGTGTATGTTTGTGATAGAGAGATCCCCTGGAGATCGTGATGGGACTACATGGGTGGGAGATTGAGTGATGAGGTGTGTGCGCGATAGAAGATACCCCGAGAGATATCGAGGTAGACGTATGGATGGAAGGAGATAATACGTGTGTTCTTGATGGCTAGTGAGAGATAGTCATACTTAGTGGGGAGTGTGTGCGCCTATGATGGAGTGAGGGATTATGGTACTTAGGGGGGTGCGTGTCACATAGAGAGAGAGAGAGAACAAGGGTGGAGAGTGTTAGATGGGTCTATGTAGAGCGAGCGAGATATGTGTATGTGTGAACTAGGGAGATACAAAGTTTGAGAGAGATAGAGGAGCCCCGGTACGGGTGAGTGGTGCGTCAAATAGCTGAGAGGGGGAAAGAGATATTCCAGTCGCTCGATATCAGTGCATATAAATTTTTTAGAAGTCAAACTTTGGAAACTTTGACCAGGTTTACGCAAATATTATTTATATCAACAATACCAAAGATACATCATATGAAACTACATCTCATGATGAATATAATGATATATGTTTGTCGTTCTAGATGTAAATGTTTTTCTCCAGGTACATGGTCAAACTTTGTGATGTTTGACTTTTCAATAAATTTATATGCTATGGACCAAAGAGAGTGCCTAAGTCGAGAGAGATCAAGTGCGTGTGAAGGAGAATGAGTGAGTGTGCAAAAAGAGTATGTGTGTGAAAGAGAAAGGGACAACAAACGATAAATTAGAGAGAGAGCGTGTGTCCGTTTCTTATGCAAACATATCACGCATGCATCTCCGAGATAGAAAAGCGAGGTGAGGAGGTACACGAAGATAGCTAGTGCGTGATTGTTTGCAACGGAGACAGACACCCCTATTGCACATGTCCAATAGAGGTCTGGCCTAAAAGGAACAAAGGTCGAGAGGGACGCATGGAGAAGATGGATGCATGGGGGGCAGAGAGGGTGTGTTTGTGATAGAGAGAAACCCTTGAGATCGTGAGGGGACTATATGGGTGGGAGATAGAGGGACGAGCTGAGTGTGCGATAGAAAGATGCCCTGAGAGAAATCGAGATAGACCATGCACATGTTTGTGATGGAGACTAAGAATTAGCTAGTCATATACATATAGGGGGGACTGCGTGTGCCTACAATTGAGTGAGAGACCATCATACTTGGCTAGGTGTGAGATTGTGTGTGTGCATGTGAGATGGAGAGAGAACGAGGGAGAGAGAGAGAGAGTTTAAGATGGGTATATCGAGTGCGAGTGAGATATGCATGGGTATGTGTGACTCTGGGAGATGGAGAGTCTGAGAGAGAGAGGGAAGAGCTCTGAGACGGCAGAGTGGTGCGTGAGAGGGTTACGGGAAATGATCCTAAGAATTTGTGTGCGTACAATGAGTGCACCCAAGATATTTAGCTTGGACTAGAGAATCATACATAGTGTGCGAGAGAGAACTATACATGGAGTGTGCATGCGAACTAGAAAGACCCCCCCACACACACAAAGAGAGAGAGATAAAGAGAGGGAGAGGGACCAACAAGGTTTCTATTTGGATGCGTGCAATAGAATTGAAGTGTCAGGACCTCGACTCAATGCCACAATGATCTAGCATGTAACACCTCATATCACTTTGCGGCCTCACGCACGGTATTAACACGGTGTCGCCTTACCTTTGCCCGGGACCGTTTGCGCCTTTTGGCACACGTATATCATAGTGTCGCTAGCATCCATATGATAAGGAGCCCGGGCTGACATGGCTAGTCGTAAACCCAAAGTGGCACAAACTTACAGGGACAGGCATCCATGACCCAGCATCAAACGTGTCGGTCATCAGCGAGTGAATCCAGGCTATAGCACTGGGCTAGCAGGACTCCGGTGAACCGGGCTGTAGCGGCCTAATAGGACTCCGGTATTCATCGCGTGACATTTCCCCGAAGGGACAGACACAGGAACGAAGAAGGACACATGCCGGCCAGCCTAAGTGTTCCGGAGCAGTAGCAAGCTACCATGGCTCAGTGGAAGCACTAGGAGACATTTCCCAGTAAGAAAAGCTACTAAGGATAAACAACTAGATAGTCAGATCCCACACATACCAAGCATTTCAATAACATACACACAATATGCTCGATATGTGCAAATACAACATGGCATCACAACATGACTCTACAACTCAAGTATTTATTCATTAGGCTCCGAGGAGCGAGATATTACAAACATGGGTCTCATGACCCAACATTCAGAGCATACAAGTCAAGCACAAGCGGAAGCTTATCATGTCTGAGTACAGACATCTACAAATGAAAAAGGCTTAGAAGCCTGACTATCTACCAGATCGTGCCGAGGGTACAAGATCGTAGCTGAGGTAACAAGCTAAACATCGATGTCCACGCAGAACTACTAGCGAGACCGAAGTCCCTCTTCAAAAACATAAAATAGGCAAACGTGAGTACAAATGTACCCAGTAAGACTTACATCAGAACTAACTACATATGCATCAGTATCAACAAAGGGGGTGGTAGAGGTTAACAACAGCAAGCCAGCTTTGACTCGGCGGCTATCCTGAAGTACGACTGCAAGTAACTCTTTTGAGGTGGCGCACACGGGTCCACATATTCACCATATCAATACACCACTATGGATCCGCTCCCGTCTCCCTACGAGAACGCCATCCATAGCACTCACGCTTATCTTGCGTATTTTAGAGTATCCACTTCCACTTGTCTATGAACTATTATAGGCAACCCAGAAGTCCTTTACCACGGACACGGCTATTCGAATAGATCATTTATAACCCTGCAGGGGTGTACTTCTTCATGCATGTTTCCACCACTTAGCGTCTGCACACGACATGTGCTCGGTAGACTTCAAGCGAAAGCCGACGTGGGTGTAGACCACGACCTACCTAAACACTCAAGTCTCTAGTCCAGGTTTATCGCCTATTCAGGTTCCATCCGCAGGGAGTCCGGTCGAGGTTTCCACATACGGCCCTGAACGATGTGTACAAGGTTTCGTGACACCAAACGGGCGCCCGGTATACCCGGCCACGTGCCTACCGCATCACAGCCCACCCCTCGGTCAGCGCTGCGCACGGCCTCCAGCATACTACAAACACCAGAAACTACTTGCAACTCCTGGACAGAGGACTAGGGTGGTTAAGAAGTCGAGCGGGGTCATATTTCAGGGCCCAATGCATGGTAGTAGCTGAATCATGGATCACAAACACAGAACTCAGTTCCTGAGGACGGCTTTAATGAGACAACCCACCATGTACTCCTACATGGCCTCTCACCGCTACCTTTACCAAATCGTGTTCACACACTTAGCTCACACACAGTAGGACATGTTCACACACCTCTGATTCATCCCCGATGAATCAGACCTGACTCAACTCTAAACAATAGCAGGCATGACAAACAAACATGAATGAGTAGGCACAACAGGGCTCAAACAACTCCTACTCATGCTAGTGGGTTTCATCTATTTACTGTGGCAATGACAGGTCATGCAGAGGAATAAGGGGTTCAGCTACCGCAGCAAGTAACAGATGAATCGTTGTTGTCCTAATGCAGTAAAAGAGAGCAGGAGCGAGAGAGTAGGATTGTATCGGAATGAACAAGGGGGTTTTGCTTGCCTGACAGAGTGGTAGTGGGATACTGCCCTTCAGTTGGATACTCAAAAATATCCTCGGAGACAGAACCTACCACGAAGAACACATCGACACACAATCATACATGGCAATATGCAACATTATGATGCATGCAAATGACATGGCAAAATGAGTGTGTTTGGCTAATGCAACTTAGAACAGATTGGTTTGAGTTCATTTGAATCAAGGATTCAAATGCAAACTCAAAATAAGAGGTCATAATAGTGCATTAACTTGTTTCACCTAAACAGCAAGGTTGGGTTGCTCGAATATGCATGAAAATGGTACAGATGGATAGATTGGATTTTTCTGATCATTTTTCATATATAAATTATTTAATTTGGAGTTACGGTTGAATTTGAATTTTAGAAGTTTATACTATTTTCTAGAATTTTCAGATATTTCCAAAATAGAAATAATCCAGAAAAGGGGTTTATTGCGTCAGCACTATGTCATGCCTGCGTCAGCAGGTCAACAGCGCTGACCAGGGTCAAACCTGACGTACGGGTCCCACTGGTCAGTGACTCAGGGCTAGTCAGACTCACAGACAGGCGGGACCAGTCAAACGCCACGTCAGCAAAGTCAATGCTGACACGTGGGTCCAATAGAATTAGATTAATTCTAACTAACTTCGTCGGGTGGTTAACTAGGCTGGTGGGGCCGGTCTGTCATTGACTGTGGGGTTTAATTAGCAGCGTCATTAGCCACTAATGGAGGTGCCACGTCGGCGGCCAAACGCCGGTGATAAACACAGCACGACGATGTCGCCCGTCCGGCCAACTCCGACGACGAGAGGTCGCGCGGCTGGGCGCGTTGGAACGCCCGCAGCTGGGCGCATCTGATGGTGGTGGAGCTGGACCAGAAGGTCGCCGGAATCAACGCCGTTGACGAGGTTTGCGGCGGCCGTGGTTCGGTCGTGCTCGAGTTCCTCGCTAAGGTGTTCGGGAGGAGGAGCTGGTGGTGGCTACGGGTGCGGAAGACACGCTGAGCACGGTGGTGCGCTCGGTTGCGGCTATAGGTGGCTGTGGCCACGACAGCGACATGGCTGGGCGGCGGTGAGCTCTCGGGTCCGGTGGAAACAACGGCTAGAGCGGCCAAACGGCATGGGAGGAAGAGGGTAACGGGTCAGCGGCTCACCGTGAGTCCAACGAGCGTGAGGCGAGGTCGAGGATGCTCTGTGGGCGGCAAATCGAGCAACGGCGGCCGTCGGTGCAGAGGACAAAGATGGCATCGAGGACTGCATTCTAGGGCTTCCGACAGGGCATGGCTCGGTGGGGAGGAAGAGGGGGTCGAGGCGGAGCTTCTTAGCGCTTCGGCGAGGCGAGGCAGTGGCTGGGGCCGCGGCAAACGGCGTCGGTGGCGACGGCTGCGCTCGGGCATGAGACGGAGAGAGAGCAGAGGAGGGAGAGAGCTCGGGAGAGAGTGAGAGGCGTCGAGGGGGCCGCGTGGCGTCTGCGAGAGACGTCCAGGGGGAGGATGAGGCAGCCAGGCAGGGAGGAGGTGGCCAGCGCGTGGCCGCGCGCGCCGGGCACGCGTCCCTGCCTACTGGCGCGAGGAGGAAGGCAACAGGGAGGAGACGGTGGTGGCCTGGGCCGGCCAGCTGCAGTGGTGGGCCAGTTGGTGGCGCTAGGTAGTATTCTTCTCTCTCTCTCTCTCTTATTTTCCTTTTTCTATTTCTGTTATTTTGTTTTGATTTGATTTAGAACATCAAATCATTTTTATAAACTTTCTGAAAATTGTTATGTGAGCTCAGGGCTAGCCCAAGGTCACATGCAACTTACAAAAATGTTTGAGCTTTATTTATTATATAATAGAAATAAATCCAACTCAAATATGTCATTGATTTAATTCAAAAGGCCCAAAATAAATATTTCAGTCACTCCAAAAATATTGGTTTGCATTTTACCTCATGCCAATATTTTTACAGAATAACATGAACATTTTCTTGGACTCATTTGATGAGATTTAAATGTTGGTTATTTTTAGAGGTTTTCTGAGGCTTTTGAAAATTCCTCAATTCAAGTTTCATTTGAATTTCGACATGATGCTCACATGGAAGCTAGCATAGGTCAGGCCAGAACTAGGGATGTGACAACTCACCCCCACTGTCAGGACCCCGACTCAATGCCACATTGATCTAGCATGTAACACCTCATATCACTTTGCGGCCTCACGCACGGTATTCCCACGGGTGTCGCCTTACCTTAGCCCGGGACCGTTTGCGCCTTTTGGCACACGTATATGACAGTGTCGCTAGCATCCATATGATAAGGAGCCCGGGCTGACATGGCTAGTCGTAAACCCAAAGTGGCACAGACTTACAGGGACAGGCATCCATGACCCAGCATCGAACGTGTCGGTCATCAGCGAGTGAAACCAGGCTGTAGCACTGGGCTAGCAGGACTCCGGTGAACCGGGCTGTAGCGGGCTAACAGGACTCCGGTATTCATCGCGTGACATTTCCCCGAAGGGACAGACACAGGAACGAAGAAGGACACATGCCGGCCAGCCTAAGTGTTCCGGAGCAGTAGCAAGCTACCATGGCTCAGTGAAACACTAGGAGACATTTCCCCGTAAGAGAGGCTACTAAAGATAAACAACTAGATGGTCAGATCCCACACATACCAAGCATTTCAATAACATACACACAATATGCTCGATATGTGCAAATACAACATGGCATCACAACATGACTCTACGACTCAAGTAATTTATTCAATAGGCTCCGAGGAGCGAGATATTACAAACATGGGTCTCATGACCCAACATTCAGAGCATACAAATCAAAGCACAAGCGGAAGCTATCATGTCTGAGTACAGACATCTATAAATGAAAAAGGCTGAGAAGCCTGACTATCTACCAGATCCTGCCGAGGGCACAAGATCGTAGCTGAGGTATCAAGCTAAATGTCGAAGTCCACGTGGAACTACTAGCGAGACCGAAGTCTCTCTGCAAAAACATAAAATAGGCAAACGTGAGTACAAATGTACTCAGCAAGACTTACATCAGAACTATCTACATATGCATCATTATCAACAAAGGGGATGGTGGGGTTTAACTGCAGCAAGCCAGCTTTGACTCGGTGGCTATCCTGAACTACGACTGCAAGTAACTCTTTTGAGGTGGCGCACACGAGTCCACATATTCACCATATCAATACACCACTATGGATTCGCTCCCGTCTCCCTACGAGAACGCCATCCATAGCACTCACGCTTATCTTGCGTATTTTAAAGTATCCACTTTCACTTGTCTATGAACTGATATAAGCAACCCAGAAGTCCTTTACCGCGGACACGGCTATTCGAATAGATGATGTTAACCCTGCAGGGGTGTACTTCTTCATACATGTTTCCACCACTTAGCGTCTGCACACGACATGTGCTCGGCAGACTTCAAGCGAAAGCCGACGTGGGTGTAGACCACGACCTACCTAAACACTCAAGTCTCTAGTCCAGGTTTATCGCCTATTCGGGTTCCATCCATGAGGAGATCCGGCCGGAGTTTCGCTCACAGCCCCAAACGATGTGAACAGGGTTCCGTGACACCAAACAGGCGCCCGGTATACCCGGCCACGTGCCTACCGCATCACAGCCCACCCCTACGGTCAGCGCTGTCCACGGCCTCCAGCATACTACAAACACCAGAAACTACTTGCAACTCCTGGACAGAGGACAAGGGTGAATAAGAAGTCGAGCGGGGTCATATTTCAGGGCCCAATGTATGGTAGTAGCTGAATCATGGATCACAAACACAGAACTCAGTTCCTGAGGACGGCTACAATGAGACAACCCACCATGTACTCCTACATGGCCTCTCACCGCTACCTTTACCAAATCGTGTTCACACACTTAGCTCACACACAGTAGGACATGTTCACACACCTCTGATTCATCCCCGATGAATCAGACCTGACTCGACTCTAAGCAATAGCAGGCATGACAAACAAGCATGAATGAGTAGGCACAACAGGGCTCAAACAACTCCTACTCATGCTAGTGGGTTTCATCTATTTACTGTGGCAATGACAGGTCATGCAGAGGATAAAGGGGTTCAACTACCGCAGCATGTAACAGATGATTCGGTGTTGTCCTAATGCAGTAAAAAGAGAGCAGGAGCGAGAGAGTGGGATTTTATCGGAATGAACAAGGGGGTTTTGCTTGCCTGGCACTTCTGAAGATAACATTGAGTCTTCGTCAGTGTCAACGATCGCATCATCGGTGTCACGTCTATCGAGAGGGGACAATTACCGGCAAATACAGAAAAGACACGATCAATGCAATGCACAATATGATGCATGCTATGACATGGCAATATGAATGTGTTTTGGGCTAATGCACCTAAAACCAGATTAAATGAAGTTGGTTTGAATCCAAAATTCAAATTCAAACTCCATATGGGGTTATTTAAATGTCATTCACTTCATTTGTCCTAAACAGTAGTGATAAGTTGTTCTAACATGCATGAAAATGGTACAGATGGATTCCTTGAATTTTTCTGATAATTTTTCATATATAATTTATTTAATTTGGAGTTACGGTTAATTTTCTATGATTTTTAGAAGTTTTAGGCATTTTCTGGAATTTCCTGAATATTTAGAATTAAAATAATTCCAGAAAATGAATTATGGCGTCAGCATGACCTCATGCTGACCTCAGCAGGTCAACGGGCGGTCCAGGTCAAACCTGACGTGTGGGGTCCACACGTCAGTGACACAGGGGCTAATCCCGCGTTGACCCGGGCTTTGACCCACTACGGGGCCCACTGTCAGTGGCTGTGGGGGGGTGTTTAGAGCGTCATTAGTGCTAATTAGGCGTGCCACGTCGGCAGTCGCCGGAGTGTCGCCGGCGACGACCACGGCCGACAGCGGAGGTGCGCCGTGCGCTCGCTACGGAGCACCATTTGACGTGCGGTTTGCTCCTACGGGTTCCTGGGAGGAAGGCGCATCTAAAGAGGTAAGTGACAGCAGCTGGGGTGGCCGGAGCTGCCGGCGGCGAGCTCCTTTGCGGCTGCCGGAGTTCGGGCAATCTCGGGGTCGGGGTTAGGAAGCACGGCAGGAGGAGCTGGGGCGTGCTACGGACTCCTGAGATCACGATGAGCACGTCAGTGGGCTCGGATACGAGCTGGGGTGGAAGAATGGACTGACTCAGATCAGAATGTCATAAGGTATAAGGAGTAAAAAAAGAGCCTTACGTTCCAACCCACAAACAATTCCCCTACATATAACTAAAGAATTTCTAGACTCAACATCGACCAGTTTGGCTTGGAGAACCTACAGGCAGTCCGGCTCTGATGCCAACGCTGTCAGGACCCCGACTCGATGTCACATCGATCTAGCTGGTAACACCTCATATCACTTTGCGGCCTCACGCACGGTATCCCCACGGGTGTCGTCTTACCTTTTCCCGGGACCGTTTGCGCCTTTTGGCTCACGTATATGATAGTGTCGCTAGCATCCATATGATAAAGAGCCCGGGCTGACATGACTAGTCGTAAACCCAAAGTGGCACAGACTTACAGGGACAGGCATCCATGACCCAGCTTCGAACGTGTCGGTCATCAACAAGTGGGTCCGGGCTGTAGCACTGGGCTAGCAGGACTCCGGTAAACCGGGCTGTAGCGGGCTAACAGGACTCCGGTACTCAAAGCGTGACATTTCCCCGAAGGGACAGACACAGGAACGAAGAAGGACACATGCCGGCCAGCCTAAGTGTTCCAGAGCAGTAGCAAGCTACCATGGCTCAGCGGTAACACTAGGAGACATTTCCCGGTAAGAGAGGCTACTAAAGATAAACAACTAGATAGTCAGATCCCACACATACCAAGCATTTCAATAACATACACACAATATGCTCGATATGTGCAATACAACATGGCATCACAAAATGACTCTACGACTCAAGTAGTTTATTCAATAGGCTCCGAGGAGCGAGACATTACAAACATGGGTCTCATGACCCAACAATCAGAGTATACAAGTCAAAGCACAAGCGGAAGCTATCATGTCTGAGTACAGACATCTACAAATGAAAAAGGCTGAGAAGCCCGACTATCTATCAGATCCTGCCGGGGCACAAGATCGTAGCTGAGGTAACAAGCTAAACGTCGAAGTCCACGTGGAACTACTAGCGAGACCGAAGTCTCTCTGCAAAAACATAAAATAGGCAAACGTGAGTACAAATGTACCCAGCAAGACTTACATCAGAACTAACTACATATGCATCATTATCAACAAAGGGGTGGTGGGGTTTAACTGCAGCAAGCCAGCTTTGACTCGGTGGCTATCCTAAACTACGACTGCGAGTAACTCTTTTGAGGTGGCGCACACGAGTCCACATATTCACCATATCAATACACCACTATGGATCCGCTCCCGTCTCCCTACGAGAACGCCATCCATAGCACTCACGCTTATCTTGTGTATTTTAGAGTATCCACTTTCACTTGTCTATGAACTGATATAAGCAACCCAGAAGTCCTTTTCCGCGGACACGGCTATTCGAATAGATGATGTTAACCCTGCAGGGGTGTACTTCTTCATACATGTTTCCACCACTTAGCGTCTGCACACGACATGTGCTCGGCAGACTTCAAGCGAAAGCCGACGTGGGTGTAGACCATGACCTACCTAAACACTCAAGTCTCTAGTCCAGGTTTATCGCCTATTCGGGTTCCATCCATGAGGAGATCCGGCCGGAGTTTCGCTCACAGCCCCAAACGATGTGAACAGGGTTCCGTGACACCAAACGGGTGCCCGGTTTACCCGGCCACGTGCCTACCGCATCACAGCCCACCCCTACGGTCAGCGCTGTCCACGGCCTCCAGCATACTACAAACACCAGAAACTACTTGCAACTCCTGGACAGAGGACAAGGGTGAATAAGAAGTCGAGCGGGGTCATATTTCAGGGCCCAATGTATGGTAGTAGCTGAATCATGGATCACAAACACAGAACTCAGTTCCTGAGGACGGCTTCAATGAGACAACCCACCATGTACTCCTACATGGCCTCTCACCGACACCTTTTACCAAATCGTGTTCACACACTTAGCTCACACACAGTAGGACATGTTCACCCGCCTCTGATTCATCCCCGATGAATCAGACCTGACTCAACTCTAAGCAGTAGCAGGCATGACAACAAGCATGAATGAGTAGGCACATCAGGGCTCAAACAACTCCTACTCATGCTAGTGGGTTTCATCTATTTACTGTGGCAATGACAGGTCATGCAAAGGATAAAGGGGTTCAGCTACTGCAGCAAGTAACAAAATGTCGTTGTTGTCCTAATGCAGTAAAAGAGAGCAGTAGCGAGAGAGTAGGATTGTATCGGAATGAACAAGGGGGTTTTGCTTGCCTGGCACTTCTGAAGATAACATTGAGTCTTCATCAGTGTCAACGATCACATCATCGGTATCACGTCTATCGAGAGAGGACAAATACCGGCAACACAGAAGGGAACACAATCAATGCAATGCACAATATGATGCATGATCATGACATGGCAAAATGAATGTGTTTTGGGCTAATGCATCTAAAACCAGATTAAATGAAGTTGGTTTGAATCCAAGATTCAAATTCAAACTCCATATGTGGTTATTTAAATGTCATTCACTTCATTTGCCCTAAACAGTAGTGATAAGTTGTTCTAACATGCATGTAAATGGTACAGATGGATTCCTTGAATTTTTCTGATAATTTTTCATATATAAATTATTTAATTTGGAGTTACGATTAATTTTCTATGATTTATTGAAGTTTTAGGCATTTTCTGAAATTTCCTGAATATTTAGAATTAAAATAATTCCAGAAAATGAATTATGGCGTCAGCATTGCGTCACTATGACGTCAGCAGGTCAACAGACGCTGCTGGTGGTCAAACCTGACCAGTGGGGTCCACTGGTCAGTGACTGAGGCTGGTTAGTGTCAATGGCAGGTGGGGCCGGGTCAACAGACACGTCAGCAGGTCAAAGCTGACGGGTGGGGCCCATGTGGTTAGTTAAACTAAACAGAAAAAATACTAATCCTAATTAGGCGCAGGGGCCCACATGGCAGTGGCTCATAGGGTGATTAGCCCCTAATTAAGTGGCCACATCGGCCCGCCGGAGTTTGGCCGGCGGTGACCACAGAGCACGGCGGAGCACGCTGGACTTGCGCTAGGGGCATCGGATTCGCGCGCTGAGGGCACCGGGGCGTAGCCCGGGCTCTCCCGCATCTGATGGGGTAGGTGGGAGGCTGCGGGGACGCCGGGGCTCACCGGAGTGGAGGCCGCAGCGGCTGCCGGAGCTCGGGTTTGGGCGGAGCGAGGTTACGGAGCGCTAGGGGGCTGGCTGAGGGGGCTATGCGGACTCCTGGGGCAGCTAGGAGCACGCTAGGCTCGTCGGACTGGCCGCAACAGCACGTCAGTGCCATGCCCGGCGTCCATGGCGGACGGCGGCGCTCGGTACGGTGGCTAGCATGGCTACTGCACGGGAGACCAACGGGGAGAGAGGGGAAACGTAGGAGAGCTCACGGAGGGGCTAGCGGAGGAGACGACGAAGTCGGGGAAGCTCTGGACGCGCCGAATCGGTGGAGTCGATCTCTGGGCACCGGAGGTGAAGACGACGATGCTCCGGTCGACTGCGGCCTCCTCTGGTCGCGTGCGTCGCGTGTGTAGCTTCACGGGGTCAGGGCGGAGCTCAGGGATGCATAGTGGGAGCGAGGGGGTGGCTGTGGCCCCGGTAACGGCGTCGGCGGCGATGGGCTCCGCTCGGGCGCGTGCAGGGAGGGAAGCAGAGGAGGGAACGGGGTCCAGGGGAAGAGAGGGGAGGTGCAGGGG
>NC_057798.1:443283166-443289949 GCF_018294505.1 Triticum aestivum
CGATGGCTGCGCCACCCACCGCCGCCCGATGGCCGCGCCTCCCCAGCCTCTCCCTCGCCCCCGGCTCGCCGCCTTGCCGGAGTAGCTCGCCGGAGCTCCTCCGTTGACGGATCTGGAGAAGTGGACTAGATCCACCGGGAGTCCAACCAAGCAGCCTCCCCGACCCCGGATCTCCTCGTCCCAGATCGGACCCGTCCAGTTTCAGAGGGTAATTTTTGCCAGTCCCGAAATAGTTACATTCCGGTCCCTAGTTCATCATGCCATATCTACCTGCATACTGCTCTGTTTTGCGTGCATAATATATCAAAATGTTCTTTGTGAGATGCTCTTCAATTCATTCCATTGTGCCATGCTTGTTTGAAACCATCTTGATGCCCTAATCATTGTTGCAAGAGTGCTATATGATGTTAACCTGTTGAAACTATTATAACTTGCTGCTTTGTCCTTTTCGTTGCATTTTGTGTGTGCATCCTATGAGCATGAGCTTACATGTGTTTTGTGCTACATCATGCCATCTTTACAGGGGTGCAATCCATGTATTTTTGTGATTCTTGTAGTGAGTGCATCGAGCTCGTGAAGTAGGGTACTTGCTGTTGCTGTTTTGCTAGGCTAAATCTGTTACATCATGATGCTATGTTAACATGCTGCTACAAGCCATTCTATGCATAATCTGGAGATGTTCACTAAGGATGTTTTGTTATACATGTCATTCTATATCCATCCGTGCCACTGGTTGCATTTATAGCCTGCTGTAACATGTTATCTTGCTCTCAAATTGCTAAATAATGTTGCTGTCATCCTGTTAACATTAAATTGCCATGTTTCCATGATTGTTGTTAGTGATACAAGCATGCTATGAACTTGATCTTGACATGTTTAGCTTCATAAATATGCCATATTACTGTTGGTTACCTTGCCATGCCATGTATTGCTCTGTGGTGAGTGGTACAAGCTCACCAACATGCCTACTTATTGTTGTTCCTGCCATGTATGAATCTGTCATATCACTTGCTATGTTTACATGGGTTCCATCATATTTTCTGTGCCCTTTTGGCTCATGGTCATTAAGGGACTTTTGTTCTATTCAATTAGTAGATTCATGCCATGACTTTATTTGCCATGATAAGTTTCTGTAACATGTTGTTTGATAGCTCTAAACATTGCAACCTGATGTTATTTCTGCTAAGACTGTAAACTGTTATTATTTGCAAACTTGCCATGTCCTTTTGAGCATGTTCTATTGATTTCTGAAGATAGCTCAGTGTTTATGTTTTGTCATGATTTACCTGTAAATCATGTCCATGCCTTTTGTTCTTATGTTGAGATGTTGTAGAATATTGTTCTGATGCTTGCTATATGCCTAGTTGCTGTTTTGGACAGCTTGTCCTTTAAACTTGTATAGAGTGCATGTGTTGAACCGTTGCTCCATTTTGAGTGTGCTCTATATGAAACTTGCTTGATTTTGCATGTAGTTTCATGTTATCATGTTGCATCCATGTTTTGAAGTGTTTGCTTGATGTTTGTATGCATTTAGCAACAATGCCATGTTTAACTTGTTTTACTCATATCTTCTAGGCCGTAGCTCCGAACTAAATGAACTTTATATGTAACTTGACTAGAATTTCGTGTAGATCCTCTTGGTGCATCTTAACTTGCTGTTTAACAACTTGAACATAAGGTTTATTCAGTTCTGGACCAATTTCTAAATTTGCATATGAGGACTTACCGGATCTGTTATATGTTGTTTCCGGCCTCATTTAAACTTGCTTTGGTGTGTTTCTCTTGTATGCATCATCTCTTGCCATGAGTAGCTGCATATAGCCTTGTCATGCATCATAATTGGTTGAGCATCATGTCTTGTTATGTGTGGTGTGTTTACCATGTTGTGTGCTTCTTCTCGATAGTTCCCGTTTCGTTGCGATCGTGAGGATTCGTTCGTCTACGCTTGGTTCGTCTTCGTGGCTTCGTCTTCTTCATGGACTCGTTCTTCTTCCTTGCGGGATTTCAAGCAAGATGACCGCTACCTTGGATCTCACTACTATCATTGCTATGCTAGTTGCTTCGTTCTATCTCTATGCTGCGCTACCTATCATTTGCTCTTCAAGCCTCCCAAATTGCCATGTCAGCCTTTAACCTTTTCACCCTTCCTAGCAAACCGTTGCTTGGCTATGTTACCGCTTTGCTCAGCCCCTCTTATAGCGTTGTTAGTTGCAGGTGAAGTTGAAGATTGCTCCATGGTGGACAGGATTTTGGTTGGGATATCACAATATCTCTTATATTATTAATGCATCTATATACTTGGTAAAGGGTGGAAGGCTCGGCCTTATGCCTGGTGTTTTGTTCCACTCTTGCCGCCCTAGTTTCCGTCATACCGGTGTTATGTTCCCGGATTTTGCGTTCCTTACGCGGTTGGGTGATTTATGGGACCCCCTTGATAGTTTGCTTTGAATAAAACTCCTCCAGCAAGGCCCAACCTTGGTTTTACTATTTGCCTCACCACCACCTATACCCTTCCCTTGGGTCGGCCAACCTGAGGGTCATCTTTATTTTAGCCCCCCCGGGCCAGTGCTTGTCTAAGTGCTGGTCCGAACCGAGTAGACTGCGGGGCCCCCTCGCGGAAACTCAAGGTCTGGTTTTACTCGTAGGATGTCTCATCCGGTGTTGCCCTGAGAACGAGATATGTGCAGCTCCTATCGGGATTGTCGGCACATCGGGTGGCTTTGCTGGTTTTGTTTTACCATTGTCGAAATGTCTTGTAAACCGGGATTCCAAGACTGATCAGGTCTTCCTAGGAGAAGGAATATCCTTCGTTGACCGTGAGAGCTTATCATGGGCTAAGTTGGGACACCCCTGCAGGGTATAAACTTTTGAGAGCCGTGTCCACGGTTATGTGGCAGATGGGAATTTGTTAATGTCCGGTTGTAGATAACTTGACACCAGATCCTAAAACGCATCAACCGTGTGTGTAGCCGTGATGGTCTCTTTTCGGCGGAGTCCGGGAAGTGAACACGGTTTTGGGTTATGTTTGACGTAAGTAGGAGTTCAGGATCACTTCTTGATCATTATTAGTTGATGACCGTTCCGTTGCTTCTCTTCTCGCTCTTATTTGCGTATGATAGCCACCAAATCATGCTTAGTCGCTACTGCAACCTCACCACTTTACCCCTTCCTTTCCCGTTAAGCTTTGCTAGTCTTGATACCCATGGTAATGGGATTACTGAGTCCTCGTGGCTCGCAGATTACTACAACAACAATTGCAGGTACAGGTTATGCGATGATCATGACACGAGAGCGATGTTTGCTTGTTTTGGAGTTCTTCTTCTGCTTCTTCTTCGATCAGGGGGTAGGTTCCAGGTCGGCATCCTGGGCTAGCAGGGTGGATGTCGTTTGAGTTTCTGTTTGTGTTTCATCAGTAGTCGGATGGTTCTCTTATGTAAGATGATGTTGTATTCGTGTGGAATTGTATGCCTTATGTATGTATCCCCATCGATTATGTAATGTTGATGTAATGATATCCACCTTGCAAAAGCGTCTTCAAGATGCGCTTCTATCCTTGGTGAGACCTTCGAGTTCCTTTAGGATAGAGTCACATCTTGGGCGTGACAAGTTGGTATCAGAGCTTCGACCGACCATAGGAGCCCCCTTGATTGATCGTGTAGTTTGGCCGTTGTCGAGTCTAGAAGAAAACTATTTTGGAGTCTAGTTATATCGGAGAGTAGGAATTCTTTTTACTCCTCAGCCCCTTCGTTTTCTCTGGTCAGGAATCTTGACGTAGGTGTTTTGAATTACTCCTCTTCCCTTTCAAACTTTCTTTAGGATCACGAGTTGGTTTTTCGATTGTTGTTCCTCAACTCTTTTTATCCGGTGCATTTCTCGTCAAGTTGACTCGAGCCTGTTCATCTTTGCCAAGTTCAATCCTCAGTTGTTTTATTTTTCCCACCCGCCCACCCCTTTTTCTTCTTGGAGCCGGAGCCTGTAATTGAGTATCCATCCTACTCGTGCGAAGCCTTTGCATTCTTTCACCCGGTGTTTTCTCTTCAAGTTATTCATCGGTTCCCCCTTCCAAGTTGCCTTTGTTTTCCTGCCCGCCCACCCTCTCCTTCCCGGAGTTTGAGTCTGTTTCGTCCATCAATTTCATTCGTGCGGAACCCCTTCAGTCCTTCGTCAATTATTTCAACCGGTGAATTCTCTTTTGTTCGTCATTATTCATCTCTTTTCTTTTCCGGTGGATTCAATTCAAGATTTCGGTGTTGATCGTATTCTTTCTTTGACCGAAGTGTTTTCCCCTTGCTCATTCGCCTCTCGCCATTTAATCCTTCCGGAGTGCTGAAGACATCTCAAGAGATTCGTCTGTGTTCGAATTAATTCGAGGTTGTCACCTCATTCAAATATTTCAATTGTTCCGGTGCATCATCTGTCTGTTCAACATCCCTTTTCCAATGGTGTTTTCTTTTAGTGGGCCCTAACCCACAGGTATTTTCCCAGGATCTTACCTGACTCTTCTAATTTTCCGGAGTTATTCTCAATTCTTTTCAAGTTTGACGTAAGTATGAATCTCATCAGTCAGATGCCTTCTCCAAGATCTCTTTCAAATTCTTTTTCATTGTTGGCTCAACCTCTTTGTTTTTCATTCTCCCGGAGTATCTCAGTAATTTTGGTGGTGTTTCTCGTTGCCATTTGAAGACCGAAGAAGATTTCTCTTAAATCTTGTCCGTTCCCCCAGAGATTCGCGGTGCTAGCTCGATGTTATCCTATCAAATTGTTTCATGTCATGCAAATTCTATTCATCCATCCGGAGCATTTCAGGAGTTGCTTTCTCTCTCGATCATCTCGAGGCCATATTTTCGGAAGATTTCTTTGTTCTAAGTTGTCAAATTTGTTCTCCAATTATTCTATATCCGTGCCCCTTCGCTCATCTCAATATTCTTCCAGTGCTTCGTTCAAGTATTCTTCAATCAGTTCGCGATCTCTACGTTCTCGTCTCTCTAAATTCCCTCAAGTATCTTCGTGCTTTTCAAATTATTCCTGGTGATTCAGTCTCTTTCACCAGTCATTTCCGAATTCTAATGGTGGTTCTTTCAGATTCTTTGTCTTTGATTATCAAATTAATTCGTTCATTCTTTTCAATCCTACCAGTGGTTCATGAAGACCTTCTCAAGTTTGTGATATGTCACTTCTCAATCCTTTTCAAGAAGAATAAGTAGTATGCAAAATCCATTGTTTGTCATCAATTTAATTTGATGGAGGATAAGCATACAATAAATCGTTTTCTTATTTCATCCAAGTGAGTAATCCCTTTTCTTCGGAGTTTGTTCTTGATGAATAAATTCTAGTTCCAAGCGTTTTCATCTTTTCTTTTACGGAGTTCAAATTTCCTCGGTCATTTCGTCGGAACCTCCATCTAAATCACCGCAAGGCTCATCTTATTCTTTCTTCCTTCATTCTATCTCATCATCCTTTTGTCACCGGAGTTCTTCACGGTGGCTTCTCATGATTTAATTCATTCCTTAAGTGTTCATCAAGATTCTTATCGAAGGAGCTCAAGTATCTTTCCTTCTTGCTTTTCAAAGTGTAATTAATTCTCCGTATTCTTTTGAAGTGGAGTTTTGCATTTCTTCATTCTTCTCAGCTATCCAATCATTTCCATTTGTGGCTGGTTATCACCTTATGATCTTGAGATGTTACCTATAAGACCACAACAAGCTTATTCTTTTCGTTGTTGATTTTTTCAACAACTCCGTTTAAACCTTCCTTCTAAAGATGCTTTCAATTTCATTCGTGGCACAAGTTGTCATTTTCTTCTCCGTTCTTTTCATTCAACTCTTTCAAGTCTTTCCGGAGGCTTGTGTCATGTCTTCATCAAGTATCATTCCATCCTCTCAAGCTCGTGTTCTATTCCTCCATGTTTCAGCTAGAGTGCTGCCTAAATCCTTTCAGTCTTATTCGTTTCTTATCTCATTCTAACCGGAGTGGTTTCATAGTCTATCTGATTCCGTGAGCTTTCGATTCTCGTCATTCTCGTCGTTCCTCTCTTGTTCTCGAGTGCTCTCGATTCTTTGCTTCTTCTCTTGAGTCCTTATTTCACCTCATCCCTTTTCCCATCCGTCTCGGTCCTAAGATCTCGGGACGAGATCTCTTGTTAGTGGAGGAGTGTTGTAACGCCCCGAATCCGTTGCACCAGGTGTCCGCCAGTTATTCACCGTCCTTGCCATGTCATTTGTTTGCGTGTTGCATTTTGTCGTGTCATCATGTGCATCTCATTTTGCATACGTGTTCGTCTCATGCATCCGAGCATTTTCCCCGTTGTCTGTTTTGCAATCCGGCACTCCTATGCACTCTGGCGTTCCCTTTTGTCTCCTGTTGTGAGTGGGTGTTAAACATTCTCGGAATGGACCGTGATTTTCCGAGTGGCCTTGGTGTAGCACCGGTAGACCGCCCGTAAAATTTCGTTCCATTTGGAGGTCGTTTGATGCCCCAACGGTTAACCGGGTAACCGCAAAGGACTCTTTTGTGTGCAGCCCAACACCCCCTCCAAAGTGGCCCAATAACCCATCCAAACCCCCTCCATGCTCTCGGTCGTTCGATCACGATCGCGTGGCTGAAAACCGCACTCCATTTGGAGTCTCCTAGCTCCCTCTATCTATAAATATGTGATCCCCTCCGTTTATCGCGCACATGAAACCCTAGTCTACGTCCCTCCGCGCCGCCGGACACGTCCGGGCGCCACCAGATAGATCCCGCCGCCGCCCGCAGCCACTCGGAGCCTGCCACGTGGCACTCCCC